>NC_022027.1:57322102-57326098 GCF_000317375.1 Microtus ochrogaster | reverse complement strand
AGGAGAGAGGAGACAGAAAAGGGGGAAGGGATGGATTCTGCATGCCTGTGTGTTTATGTGGAAAGACAGAGGACTATATTTGGGGATTACAACACGTGTGTGTGTGTGTGTGTGTGTGTGTGTGTGTGTGTGTGTGTGTATGTGTGTGTATCAGCATGTCCTGGGACTCTTAACAAGCTGTGCATGCGTGCCAAGAGAGTGCCTAACCAGTTGAGCTGAATTCCCAGCCTCACCTCTGTGTGCCCATTTTATATATATGTATGTATATGTGTGTATGTATCAGCATGTCCTGGGACTCTAACCAGCTGTGCATGCATGTGGAGAGAGAGTGCCTAACCAGCTGAGCTGAATTCTCAGGCCTCTCATTGTTTTTAATGTATTTCGAGATCATCTGTTCACTTTCCTTATTTTTCTAAATGTTTCTGAAATTCCAAGTATTTAAAAATTGTTTTAAATGGGTTCTTCCAAATTTATTTTTCTTGGTTGGAGTGCTGGGGATTGAACCCAGGGAGTCAGTGCCACTGAGCTACATTCCCAGCCCTGTTCTTTGTTGTGGATTTTCCTCTTTAGCACCTTGTCTATCCTTCTTCCTGTCCTCCCACCAGCGCTCCTTTGCTCTGCCTCTGCTGAAGACCACAGCTAAGGTTTGCTAGGCAAGTGTTCTACTGAGTATTTTCACAGCTTTCAAAGGAGTTTTAAAGAATGTTTTACTAAAAACTATTTTGATGTGTGTTTATTTTCCATGTGTGTTTTCTTGGCTCTGGATTACCTGCTGATCTTTGGTTGTCTCAGAAAGGACTGGGTAACTGGTGTGGTAGAAGTTGTTCTGTTTCTTCACTAGACTCCTGACTTGTGTGGTTGAGTCTCCTCCTGAGCCAGAATGTAGTGGCTGTTGCTTTGCTCTGTGGTCCTGGCCCCTTGTGTCGGAGCACTTTCTTCTGGTTCTCCTGCACCCACATAGAAGCTTTGGCTTTCTCAGGTTGCTCTTTCCCTCAGAATTCCAATGTTTCTCTTCTTTCCATTTTGGTTTTTAGAAACAAGCTATCACACGGTAGCCCGGAATGGCCTGGTATTTACTATGTAGTCCAGGCTGGTCTCAATCTCTCAGAAAATACCGTCTCTGCTGAGTGCTGGAGCTACAGGCATGTATTACCAGGCCCAGCCAGAAATCTGGTTTTTGTTTTTGTTTTTTGGCTGACCTCTATTGAGTCAGGGAAGTGATCAGCCTGCCAACAGCAAGGTCCAGGTCCAGCTCCTCAAATGGCCCTGCTGTTATCAGACTCTCTTGCTCACCCTGTCATTGTCCTGCTGGTTGGCACAAGCCCAGCACCCTCAGGTGTCCTGAAGGGCCAGGCTGGCTCTCTGGACTCCTTCAGGCTCTCCACATGCAGTTTGGCTTCCAGTTCCTGCAGGCTGTCTGATGGATTGTTCTGGGATAGGGCTCTCTCTGCCTTGCTCCTTCATCCATCAGCCGAGTTATGTTTGCCTTTTGAATTCTACCATTTCATTAGATCTTTTATACAAGTGAATGTCCTACTTTCTCTTTAATGTTAGTAGTTTATTGCTTCTTTTGCTTATTTGAATATAGTTTGGCAAGCTGTGTAAATAGCAAACATATATCTTCAGTCTAATGTCTTGATTTAAAAGTCCTGATGTGAATTTTAATCTTCCTGTTCGAATTTTAATTTACCTGCCCTATTTATCCTCATGCCTGCAGTGTGTTTGTTACAGGGTTAGTGAGTTATTTCAATAACATAAGGCAAGAGAATTAGAGTAAATGGCCTTAAATTGCATCAGACTGGAAAGCCTCTGCAGGGCAAAGGAAGCAGTCACTGGGATGAAGTGACAACCTAAAGCACAGAAGAAAATATTGGTAAAGTGCACATCTTGAAAGGGATTAGACCCAGAACAGTTAAGGAACTTGGAAAAACTTGATAGCTAGGGGGCTGGGGAGATGGCTCAATGTACTTGTCTGATGGCTGAGTTCAGATCCCCAGCCCCACATTAAAGCTAGGGTGGCAGTGTGCATCTCCAGCCCCTTCCTGCTCGGGGAGGTGGCAGTGGAGGAGACAGCTGGGGGTTCACTGGAAAACAGGTCTAACTGAGACTGTGAGCTTCAGGCTCAGTGAGAGACGCTGACTAAAAACGGTGGGGATTGATAGGGAGACACAGATGTCACATCAGCCTCTGTTCCAGCTGTGCATCACGAGCGTGCACACACATGTCCTCTCTCCTTCTTCACCCCCTCCTCCTCTCCTTAATATAACTCATTATAACTTAAATAACCCAATAAATCTAAAAGAATATGTGCAGATGTTCCACAGGTGTAGGGAAGATGCTCCATGTAACTAAATGTGACGGTTAATACTAATGTCAACTTGGCAAGAGTCTGTAAGGAGTTTTCTAGATGGGTTAATTGAGGTGAGAAAGTTTCTATGTGAGCAACACCATTCCATGCACAGGGCCCTAGACTGGATATAAAACAGAAAGGAGAATGTGAACTCGGCACCAGCATTCCCTTTCTCTGCCTTCTATTTGTGGACACAATGTGATTAACTCCTTCAGCCTTCTCTGCATGGTGGACTACCCTCAGACTGAAGGCTAAAATAACCCTCTCCTCAAGTTGGGTATTTGCTGTGGGATAATGCTCCTGTACACTGTAAAGATTTGTCACTCATATTGATTTAAAAAAACAACAAATAACAAACAACAACAACAACAACAAAACCCGCTGATTGGTCAGTAGGCAGGCAGGAAGTATAGGTGGGGCAGACAGACTAGGAGAATTCTGGGAAAAGGAAAGCCAAATGCAGAGGAAGTAAGATGAGAATGCCCTACTGAGAAAAGGTACCAAGCCCCATGGCTAAACATAGGTAAGAATTATGGGTTAATTTAAATTGTAGGAGCTAATTAGTAATAAGTCTGAGCAATAGTCCAGACAGTTTATAATTAATATAAGGTTCTGTGTGTTTATTTGGGACTGAATGACTGCTGTTCCAGGTGGGACAGAAACTTCCATATACAGGTATTTGATTACAGCAATGAGCAAAGTAACTAATGCACTAACCACCAGAGAAACACAAAACAAAACCGTAATGGGGTATGACTTCACTTCAGGATTGGGGAGAGAGCTCAGCAGCAGATTGCTTGCCTCATAAGCGTGAGCACCCCCAGGTCTGAGTCCTAGAACCTGTGAAAAAAGTTGGGCATGGTGATGCATATTTGTAATCTCAGTAACTGGGAATCTGGAGATAGGAGGATCCTTAGAGTTTGCAGAGTCCCATTGAGCCATTTTAGTTTAATCTGTGAGTGCTGCATCCCATTGAGAGACCTACTTCAGAAAACAAGACTGGAAGTTTTGTGGTGCAATACCCAAAGTTGATCTCTGGTTTACACACACGCACACGGGTCTTAAAATGAACAGGAATGCTTGTGCCTTATTTTATGGGCTATATACAGCAATACTTCCCACTTTACTCATAATGCCATTTGTACTTTGGTTCATATTTATGTCCTATAATGGATTTTTATATTAATAGAATGAATTTTTTAAGCATTTCATCAGCTTTTTAAATAGCATTGGATGAAATGGACTCATGAGATAATTTATTCCCCTAGGACAGAGCAGGGCTAAGCAAACCTTCTTAGTCAGCTATAGCAGGGTAATTTGGTGAATTTATAATCCTTAATTATTATCACTTAAGCAGCAGTCTAATTTGCTTTAGTCTGATTCTTAGCTCTCCAGTGGAGCTGCTCCTTCGATGGATATTTTGTTGCTGTTTTGATGAGCCTGGTTTTGCCATTGTCCCCAGCAGAAACATTCATTGTTCAACTTGTAAGCTTCCCTGTGCCTGGACTGACACCTGTGCACCCTGACTTGTTTGTTTTAAGAGACAGTCTGTAGCCCAGGCTGCCCTCAAGCTTAAATGTAGCAAAGGATGCCCTTGACCTCCTGATTCTGCTTTTAATCTCCCAGGTGCCAGGACTACTGGGAGT
>NC_022027.1:57309234-57321496 GCF_000317375.1 Microtus ochrogaster | reverse complement strand
CGTGGCCTTCCTGCATGCTTTACACCCTGCCGGTTGATCTGTATTCTCAGCCCTACTTTGACTTTTTCTTATGTTTTAGACGTGGTCTCACTAGAATGGAGAATCTTTGGTATATGCCCAGGGATGATATAGCTGGGTCTTGAGGTAGATGGGTTATTGGTTTTTCTGGGAATCTCCATATTGATTTCCATAGCAGCTGAGAAAGTTTGCACTCCCACCAGCAATGGAGGAGTGTTTCCCTTGCTCCACATCTTCACCAGCATGAGCTGTCACCTGTGTTTTTGATCCATTTTGACGGGCATAAGATAGAATAGAATATTAGAGTCGGCTTGATTTACAATTCCCTGATGACGAAGGGTGTTGAACCTTTTTTTCAGTGCTTCTTGACTGTTTGGGATTCTGGTGTTAAGAGTTCTCTGTTTAGATCTGTACCACATTTTTAAATTGGATTTTTTGGTTCGTTGATGTCTCGTTTCCTGAGTATATGTGCATATATACATATGTATATATAGTATATTAGCTTTCTCTCTGATAGGGGTTGGTGAAAATCTTTTCCCATTCTATAGGCTGCCATTTTGTCCTGTTGGTGGTGTCCTTTGCCTTACAAAGTTTTTCAGTTTCACGAGGTCCCATTTATTAATTGTCAATCTGAGTGCTTGCTCTATCAGTGTTCTGTTCAGGAAGCTGTCTGCCATACCATACCATTCAAGGCTGTTCTCCACTTTCTCTTCTATCAGGTTTAGTGTATCTGGTTTTATGTTGAAGTCTTTGATCCACTTGGACTTGAGTTTTGTACAGGGTGATATATATGAATCTCTTTTGTATTCTTTCTATATGCCAACATCCAGTTGGACCAGCACCATTTGTTGAAGATGCCTTCTTTTTTCCATTGTATATTTCTGCCATTTTTGTTAAAAATCAGGTGTCCATAGATATGTAGATTTATGTCTGGGTCTTCAATTTGACTCCACTGGTCAACCTGTCCATTTTTATGCCAATAACATGCTATTTTTATTACTATAGCTCTGTAATACAGCTTGAAATAAGGGATGGTGATACCTCTGGAAGTTCTTTTATTGTACAGGATTGTTTTTCCTGTCCTGGGTTTTTCATTTTTCCATATGAAGTTGAGATCATTTTATCGAGATGTGTATAAGAATTGTGTTGGAATTTTGATGGGGATTCGTTGAATCTGTAGATTGTTTTTGGTACGATGGCCTTTTTAAACTATGTTAATTCTACCAATCTGTGAACATGGGAGATCTCTCCATCTTCTGATATCTTCTTCAATTTCTTCAAAGACTTGAAGTTCTTGCCCCTACAGATCTTTTACTTACTTGGTTAGTTAACCCAAAATACTTTATATTACTTATGGCTATTGTGAAGGGTGTTAGTTCTGATTTCTTTTTCAGCCCATTATCTGTTGACTGAGTTTTCTGTTCCACCCAGTCTCTGCAACCATTTAGTCCCAAAGAAATACACAGAGGCCTACATTAATCATTAACTGATTGGCCTAGTATCTCACACATCTTATTAACTCTATAACTTATATTAACCCATGATTCTTGTCTGTGTTAGCCACATGGCTTGGTACCTTTTTTGGTGAGGCAGTCACATCTTGCTTGCTCTGTGCCTGGCTTCCTCTCTGTCTGGGTGAGGACTGCAGACTGACTCTCTCTTCCCAGAATTCTCCTGTTTTCATTGCCCCACCTGTACTTCCTGCCTGGTCGTCTTGCCTATACTTCCTGCATGGCTACTGGCCAATCAGCATTTTATTAAAAATAATACAATTGACAGATACAGACCATTGTCTCTCAGCATTTGTTTATAGGTCATTTGTATATAGGAGGGCCACTGATTTTTTTTTTTTTTAGTTAATCTTGTATTGAGCGACTTTGCTAAAGGTGCTTATTGTGGGAGTTCCCTGGTAGAATTTTGGGGTTGCTTATGTATAGTATCCTATCATATCACTGCAAATAGTGATACTTTTTATATGTGTATGGTTTTTGTTTTTTGAGACAAATTCAAATAAATTTTTTATTTATTTTGGTTTCTCTGTGTAGCCCTGGTTGTCCTGGAACTCACTCTGTATACCAGGCTGGCCTTGAAGTTACAGATTTCCACCTGCCTCTGCCTCCAGAATTCTGGGTTTAAAAGTGTATGCTGGGAAGTAGAAAAAGGCAAGATTTCCTGAATAAATTGGGAGCATGGGGACCTTGGGAGAGGGTGGGAGGGGAGGGGAGAGGCAGGGAGGGGAGCAGAGAAAAATGTAGAGCTCAATAAATATCAATAAAAAGAGAAAATACAGGAGATAGAAGGGCAGAGTCTAGGAGATGCTAGTCAGCCCCTGGAGTAACAAGATGTACTAGACCACAGGTAAAGTCACGAGTCATGTGGAAATTCGTAGATTAATAGGAATGGGTTAATTTACAAGTAGGAGCTAGTTAGCAATAAAGTCTGAGCAATAGACCTAACAGTTTACAATTAAAAATAAATAAATAAGAAACAAAAGCATGTTGAAACAAGATATAGCTAGACTGGCCTTGAACTGCTCTGTCAGCAAGGTGACCTTGTACCATGACCACCTGCTCCCTTCTCCCAGTGCTGGGATTACAGGCGGGCAGTGCCATGCTCGGGGCATTTATTGGCATTTAATGAACCGCTTGTTCATACTTTCAAGCCACCAAGACATTGGTACCCCAAGATCTGTAAACCTCTGTAGCCCTACTACTGAAAAAGTGGCCTTAGAGATCTCAGGTGCACAAGGAGGTTTCCCCTCAAACTTTAGTGTCCTGATAGTTGCTGAGCCAGTGATGGGGAAGAGTAGCCCAGGCTAATAATTTATTCTGAATTGCCCATGTCTGTTGACCGACCTGTGTCCAGTTTTTCACGGTTGACAGTTGGGTGAAAGCTCTGGTTAATTTTTAAGTGCTAAGTCCTTATACAACTTTCCCAAAGTAACCTGAATTGATAGCGCTCAAAATTGCCCCTGTGGTGATCCACACCAGAGCTTTACTGTGATCTCACCTGTTCCTCCCTGTCGTTACTGCCTTGAAGCAGGCTTTCTCACTGAACTGGAAGCATGCCAGTTTGGAGAGGCTGGCTTGCCAACTAGCTCTTAGGGTTGCCTGTCTTTCTCCATGCCTGGATTTTTATGTGGGTGCCAAGTGTTCAAACTCAGGTCCTCATACTTGTCCACCTAGTCCTTGCCCAGCCCCCACAAATTCTTAATGTAAACAGTTCATCAGTTGTAAACAGAAACTGTACTTTTGTTTCCTGGCCACCCTGACCCAAATTTATTTTCAGATGTGGTCTTGCTGTATAGCATAGGCAGACTTTGAACTCACGGTCCTAATACACAGCCTATTTGAACGCTATTGTGAGCATCAACTGAAATGGTACTTGCTAAGCAAGACTGACAACCTGAGCTCAATCCCTAGGACCATGTAAGGGTGAAAGAAGATAACCAACTCCACAGAATTGTCCTCTGACCTTCACTCATGTGCTGACACACAATCATCATCATTCAAATAAAATAAAACTGTTTTGAGCCGGGCATGGCCCTTCACACCTGTAATCCCAGCACTGGAGAAGCTGAAACAGGAGGATTGCCATAGGTTCATGTTTAGCCAAGGGTACATAGCGAATTCCACACTAGCTTTAGTGAAATCTTGCCTTTATTAAACTGAAATAAAATCCAAACCAAACCAAATAAAAACCTGCTTGCACAAGGTCTTACAAAAGTAAAAGTTAAATTGAGTATTAAATAGGAAAGAGTCTGACTCAAGTTTTTGCAATGACTGAGATGAGAAGTGGTGTTTTATTTAATACATGAACATCGTGTTTTCTTTTCTTTTTGGTTACGTATGTTACCCCGTTTGTTGCAAGCCATTGCAAATGGTAGCGCAGTTGTGGTCTGCAGACTTGACTGCGACAGCAGAAGTGGTGGTTCATGTCCAGGTGCCCCCAGGCGTTGTTTTCCAGCGTGGGACCACAGTGCCAGATGCCAGCGAGTCATCTCTTCTTTGTCTTGGTCTTGCCACGTGGAACAAGTGTACTGGTGTGTTGGCTGATTTCCATTTTTTTCACCATTTTCCTGAGGGAGGCACCATAGCAGATCTCTGTAGCGAGCTGCGTGGTATCACACCTGATGGAGATGTATAATCAACTCCTGAGATGGCTAAGGCCTAACCTATGCTATGATCACGCAATGATTATCAGCTGCTTGCATATGCGTGGGCCTATGGGCAGTGCCTACCTGGCAGTTTGGGGTTTGCAGCCTACTTAAGGGCTGAAGGTTTGCCCAGAGGAGAGAGAGGTCAAAGAGGAAAAAAGGAGAGAGAAGAGAGGTCAAAGAGAGAGGTCAAAAAGAGAAAGAGAAAGAGAAGGAGAAGACAGACAGACAGAGAGAGAGAGAGAGAGAGAGAGAGAGAGAGTGAATAAAGGTCCTGGAATAAACTGCAGTGAGAAGAGCTCCGGTGGTCGCGTCATTCCTTGCTGGTCGAGGGTGGACGTGACAGATCTCCTGTTTACCAACCATCCCAACCTTCTTGGCATTTAGACATGTCACTGGACCTAAGCCCAAATCCGTAGAGCTCATGATATATATACATACATACATACATACATACACACACACACATATATAACACATATCCATATATACATACTTACATACATACACACACATATATAACACATATCCATATATACATACTTACATACATACACACATATACATACATACATACAGAGAGCGGTTAAACAGTTAATGCACTGACTCTCACCACCTGCACTCGGTTCTGACACCAAGCAATCAAGCAGCCGTGTGATTTGGGGCAAATGGCCTGTGCTTTCTGGACTTCAGTTGCCTAGTCCGTAACATGCAGGAGCAGGGCAGGGCTGCACCCCCTCTGCAGTAAATAATCCTCATTATTGGTGAGTGTAAGAAGTTAGATAGAGCAAGTCCATCATCAGAAGTCTCTGGGCACCAGACGATGTGCACCTGATATCCTTCATCTTGACACTAAGTAACCACAGATAGGCCGGCCATCAATCTCCATCCACAGAGCAGCCACTGTTGTCCATGTGTAGCGGACTGGAGGAGAGCCAGCTTTTATTTTTGCCAGTAACTCTCTTGGCAAATAGGTTTCCCTAGAGATGACTGTTTAATTTGTGGTGTAGTGCATGGTTTGGTGGGGAAAGAGGGATGCAGAATGCACATTTGTTCCATACTATGTGTGTCTCACGATGCTCTGGGGGGAGTTTAGCCACGATGAAATGAAACGAGGGTGAGAAACCTCACAAATCGTGCTGATTCTGGAACTGAGTTTGAACTGTGCATATACAATTATACAAATTTAAAACGTCTGCTATGTGTTTAAGATAAACATCTTGCGGGGTGGTGGTGGTCACACGCCTTTAATTCCAGCACTCGGGAGGCAGATCTCTGTGAGTTCGAGGCCAGCCTGGTCTACAGAGAGAGTTCCAGGAAAGGCTTCAAAGCCTTTGGAGCCTGTCCTGGAACTAGCTCTTTGTAGATCAGGCTGGCCTCGAAATCACAGAGATCATTCTGCCTTGGCCTCTCGAGTGTTGGGATTAAAGGCGTGTGCCACCACGACCCGGCCACTTTAGACTTTCTTATGTTTAACTATGTTTTGTTTTTTGAGATAGATTCTCAAACTGTAGCTCTAACTGATAGGGAGCATTGATGTAGCTCGGGCTGACTTCAAATTTGGGACAATCCTGCCTTAACCCGAATCTTCCTGTGCTGAGATTACAGATTTAAACTGCCATGTTTAGCTTAACCTTTTATTTTAAAATAATCTCATAACTTTTGTTGTTGTTGTTCCTGTTTTTCAAGATGGGGTTTTGTCTGCATATCCATAGCCGTCCTAGAACTTTCTCTGTAGACCAGGCTGGCCTCAAACACAGAGATTTGCCTGCCTCTGCCTCCCCAAGTGCTAGGATTAAAGGCCCAGTGCTCAGCTAGTCTCATGACTTTTAATTTGTTATTAAAGAACAGTTCTCACGGGCTGGAGAGATGGCTCATCAGTTCAGAGCATTGCTGTTGCAGAGGACCAGAGTTCATCACCTGCAGTTCTAATTCCAGGGGATCTCACACCACATTCTGGTCCATACAGGACTGCATACATGTGGTGCACAGATAGACACACACATACACATAGATGAAAATGAATCTATAAAACATAAAGTTAAGGGTTGGAGAGATGGTTGAGGACACTGGTGTTCTTCCACAGGACTGGGGTTCCATTCTCAGCACCCATGTGATGGCTCATAACCTCTGTCACTGTAGTTTTAGGGAATCTGATGCCCTCTTTGGCCTCTGTGGGTACCAGGCACACACATGGTACATAGACATACATTTAGGTAAAACACCCATACACATAAAATAAATTAAAAACATATGAAGTTTTTAAAAAAACCTTATGAAAAACTGGTACATCATACTAAACATTTCAGAAATAATCCTGTTTTCTTAAATTTTGGAAATAAGAAAATACATAGAAATTTAAACTACTTTGAATTAATTCATATATTTATAATATCTCAGTTATTAACATGTACATTTTAATTTGTTTAAAAAACTTTATCTTAGAACCAAGTTATGAGTGGATATTAAATGTTTGAATTTCTTTTGCTTATTGCTTTTTGTGGGTAGCGTAGGGTAGGGAGACAGCAGTTCACTTTGTCACTTTGTGTCCCAGGCTGACCTTGGACTCAAAGTAACAGCTGGCTTTCCTCTTGCAGCAATCCTCCTGTCTCAGCCTTCTGAGTGCTGACATTTCAGATTTTTAATGCTGAGCCACCTCTCTAGCCCTTACCTCTTTACTAATAAAAAATGAATTTTTGCAGCAGTTTAAGATTTACAACAAAACTGAGTAAACTGCAGAGTTTCTGTTACTCCCTGCTCTCACAGGCAGACTCCTCCTGTCAGCCTGTAGACCATAGAGTACCGTGGATAGAGCTCCCCCTGTCAGCCTGTAGACCATAGAGAACAGTGGATAGAACCTCCCCCTGTCAGCTTGAAGATCATAGAGAACAGTGGATAGAACCTCCCCCTGTCAGCCTGTAGACCATAGAGAACAGTGGATAGAGCCTCCCCCTGTCAGCCTGTAGACCATAGAGCACAGCTGATGAACCTGCACCAAGACCTCCTTTCTTTGGCCCATGTTATCTGATTATCTCTTCACCACCTCCATATTTCTGCTTTCTAGATGCCGTATTGTTAGACTAGCACAGTCTGTGACCTGTTCACATTGGCTTTTCACCTAATAATGTGAATTCGCTGGGCGGTGGTGGTACTCCCCTTTAATCCCAGCACTCAGGAGGCAGAGGCAGGAGGATCTCTCTGAGTTCGAGGCCAGCTTGCCATACTAGAGCTAGCTCCAAGACAGGCTCCAAAGTTACAGAGAAACCCTGTTTAGGAAAGAAATGTGCATTAAAGTATTTTTTTCCAGGGCTGAGGATTGGCTCCAGGTCCTCATGAGTGACAGGTAGTTACTCTACCAGTGAGTCAACCTACCCCCAGAGTAACCTCCACATCTTTACATTTTAAATGTTTATTTATGTATTCGCTGTGCATGTGTGTACATGAGTGTGCCTCAGCTGCAGTACACATGTGGTGGTCTTTCAGGTGTTCTGTGTCGTGTGAGTTGGTGGAAGAAAACAGGCATATCAAGATGAATTTTTAGGCCTGTGTGGCAGCAGGAAGGTCTAGCCTCTGATGAACTGAACTTTCAACAGCTGTACAAAGGCATATTTATTGATTGTTGCATAAAATTGTTTTTTGGATAAAGTATTTCCTTATACAGAGGACCCTAATCTATGTTTCTCTAAAGATAAACATCACATGCCCTTATTGTGTCACAATAAGGACAAAAGTCCTTATTGTGTATCTTTTGCAATGCAGAATAATCCAAGAGCTTCAAGTGTGCTGGAGGCATCTTATGACCAAAGTCATGCAACAGCTGTAATGCCCCTTCAGAAAGATAACATTACAAATCACGGGAAATAACCACGGTTTTCCACAATGATTCTTCAGGGTCGAAGTACTTCTAGAAAACAGCTATTCACTGTAATGTTTACCCTAGATACAGAGACTGCTAGATTTCTACAGCAGCAGTCAGAGAATGGCTTTCAGGAACCAGTTCAAGTTTTAGGACTTGAACTCAAGTGGTCAAGCTTGGTGACAAGTGCCTTCACCCCCGAGCATTCTCATAGGCCCAGGATTCTTAATATCCCTTTGGCTAATGTACCTCCGATTACACTTGTATACGTTCAGGCAAAACACTCACATACATAAAGAATAAAAATAAGTAAATATGTAAAAACAGTTAAAGAAAACTTGGGTAAGTGGGGGCTATTCTATATAATATGTATTTTGTTAAAAAAAAATTGTAGACTGGTAGGAGAAGCAAAGACTTGGAGGGATAATTGTTAGGTCACCGGCATATTTAGAGTACCACAGAACCCCAAGAAGGGCCATTATTAAGACAGGGTCTTGGATATGTCGCTTAGATTGATCTTGAACTTGTGGTAATCTTCCTGTCTTATGTTACCTGCATTCTGTGATTACAAAGTATGCTGTAAAGAGTGGATGCAACCAGGGCTTTAGAACCAATGTTTGAGACCTTACAGGAATCAAAAAGGAAAAGAATTGATGGAAGGAAATGGCCAGTGACCAACGCTCAAGCTGGTCACCCCCTGATGTTCTTGCGGCTTGGCTCCAGGATAGTCTTATCTCCTAAAAATGTGTGCAGTTGGTATGAAGCTGGGGGCCATATTGAAAATGTGGCTAGTGAAACCCTTTTCTCCTTCTTTGGGTTTGGAGATGGAAGTACTTCACTCTGAAACCTACCAAACTCATCTTGTGACAAAAATCAGCCCTGGAATTGAAGGTTTACTCCAGGTGGGTGGAGGATCAAACAGAGCAGCCTTGAGGTAACAATGTGGAGATTCTGAGTTAAAACAGAGCAGCCTTGAGGTAACAATGTTGAGATACTGAGTTAAAACAGAGCAGCCTTGAGGTAACAATGTTGAGATTCTGAGTTAAAACAGAGCAGCCTTGAGGTAACAATGTGGAAATTCTGAGTTAAAACACACAGTGCTTTAGCTGCTGGTGAGAACACGCTAGACTTTGCACACTAACCTACCACAACTGAAATGATTCAAATCTGAATTTGAAAAAGTACGCGTGTGTGAGTGTGTGTGTGTGTGTGCGCGCGCGCACATGTGTGCACTGTATACACCTTTGCAAATGTATTGTAGGGGTTTTTTTTGTTTTTTGTTTTGTTTTTTAGTTTTTCGAGACGGTTTCTCTGTGTAACAGCCCTAGCTGTCCTCGAACTCAGAGATCCGCCTGCCTCTGCTTCCCAAGTGCTGAGATTAACAGCATGCATCGCCACCACAGCCCAGCTGCAAATGTGTTTTTAAATTTTTCCTTGTATTTATTTATTTGGCGTATGTGTGTGGGTGCACTGTACCGTGGTCAGGTGTGGAGGTTACAAGTTGCAGGGTTGAAGTTGATTCTCTCCCTCTACCATTTAAGACCTAAGGATCAAACTCTGGTTGCCAGGCTTGGCAGCCAGTGGCTTGGCCTGCTCAGCTGCTTCACCAATCATATCTCCACACATGCAGGTTTTGAAACAGCTACTTAAAGACTACTTAAAAATAAATGCAAATAAAAAAATACAATTATTTAAAAATAAATACAAAAAATACAGGAAAGAGGGCAGGAGAGATGGCTCAGAGGTTAAGAGCACCGGCTGCTCTTCCAGAGGTCCTGAGTTCAATTCCCAGCACCCACATGGTGGCTCACAACCATCTGTAATGAGATATGGCGCCCTCTTCTGGCCTGCAGGCATACATGGAGACAGAACACTGTATGCATAATAAATAAATCTTTAAGAAACTACTGGAAAGATGAAAATATGTTCCACAAAAAGTCCTGGCTAGTGGGGCAGTGGTGGTGCACACTTTAATCACAGCACTCAGCACTTGGGAGGCAGAGGCAGGCAGACCTCTATGAGTTTGAGACCAGCCTGGTCTACAAAGTGAGTTCCAGGACAGCCAGGATGTCACACAGAGAAACCCTGTCTTCAAAAACCAAAACATAAAAAGACTTGTCCATAGCAGCTTTTTAGCTCCGTTGTTTAGAAGATCATAGCGATCCACATGTCCATCAACCTTAATTGAATGTGTTAGCAGGTGTTGTCATTTCTTAAACCTAGAGCAGGACTAGAGTAGGCCTGTAATCCTAGTACTTGGGAGGTGGAGCCAGGAGAATCACAGGTTTAAGATCATCCTCACCTACATAATGTGTTGAGAGCCTGGGGAGACCCTGTCCCAAACAAAAACAAAGCAAATTTTTAAAAAAAAAAACCTTTTGTTTTTATTTGATTGACTGGGAATATAGCTAGTGACAGTGTTTCACCTGACGTGGTTGAGGCCCAGGGTTTGATTAAGTGCCTCAAAAAAATTTATAGTTAAGATTTTGATTTTCACTACACATAAGTACAGAATTTTTCTTTTTTAAAAAATGACAATCAAGCCAGCCATACTGACGCTTATAGGTGAGTTTCCCATTAGCAACTCTCAGATAAACACACTGAGAGTTATATTAATTATAAATGCTCAGCCAATAGCTCAGGCTTATCATTAACTTGCTCTTAGAACTTACACCCATTTCTGTTAATCTATGTATTGCCACATGGCTCATGGTTTTACCTGTCCTCCAGCATGTCTTACTCCCTCTGCATCTTGTGATGACCTCACTGACCCTACCCTTTTCCTCCCAACATTTTTAGTTTGGCTGTTCTGCTTATACTTCCTGCTTGGCTACTGACCAAAGTCAGTTCTTTATTAACCAATGAGAGTAATATATATTCACAGTATACAGAAGGATTATTCCACAGCATTTCCCCCTTTCTGTCTAATTAAAAAGGAATGTTTTAACCATAACATAGTATAACTATGTATAACAAAATAGATATCAAGTAAGAATTATAGTTAAAATATCTAGTCCATTTGAATTTGGCAAAATTATGAAAAATACTCTATTATCTAAGTTATCTTGATGAGCCCAAAGTTTTTTTGTTTGTTTTGTTTTGTTTTGTTTTTTTGAGACAGGGTTTCTCTGTAGTTTTTGGGCCTGTCCTGGAACTAGCTCTTATAGACCAGGATGGCCTTGAACTAACAGAGATCCGCCTGCCTCTGCCTCCTGGGTGCTGGGATTAAAGGTGTGTGTCACCACTGCCTGGCTGAGCCCAAAGTTTTATATCTAATTTACCTTTTTATCGTAAGTAAGGAAAACTGTAACTATCTAGTCTTCAACTCTGTCAAAGACTCTAGAAGGATATAATATTACCTGAGTAAACAGGAAGTGCATAGCAAGCGATTTCCAAAAATTTAGAGAAATGACAGAAACAGCTGGCTGTCTGCACAGTCACCCAAGTTTCTTCTGTCACCTTGGGGCATCCATCCCTGACCTACAGGCCCATCCTGCTGGACCAGTTCAGAAATTTACTGTCAGCAGCTGAGTAAAGGCAGTTTCTGTGCCCATATGGACAGCTTTTACCATAAAGAAAACAAACTCCATACGGAGTGTCTTCAATGTCCATTATCTTCTCTGAAGTATTTGGTGCTGCCCAGAGCAGACATGTCTCACTGTCGTGAAAAGCCTTAGGTTATTAAACATATTAAATGCCATAATTCTGTAGGTCTTTGAAGTGTTTGAAGACCATATCTCTATCTAAATATTTGTTTATGCCCTTGAAAGCATACCTAACATATCTATAAATTTGACTATTATAAATGACAGTTAATCTGTATTTCTTAATTATATATTACATAAGCTGCATAAACATAATACCTAAACAAGAGTAGAAACATACATACAGTATAACAAAATTAACTTTATATTTGTATCAAGATAATAAAGTCCATACCAATGTAAAAGATTTTGAGATGAATAGTTTTTTTTTTTGGATTAGAGTAGATTTAATAATCTATCTTTTAATCCTATCATTTCTATATCATATACCCCCTTTTTTTTCCCTTAGAAAGAGATCTTTGGTCCAGGCAGTGGTGGCACATGCCTTTAATCTCAGCACTTGGGAGGCAGAGGCAGGCGGATCTCAGTAAATTCTAGGCCAATCTGACCTAAAAAGCGAGTTCCAGGACAGCAAGGACTGTTACACAGAGAAACCCTTTCTCGGAAAAAAGAAAGAAAGAAAGAGCC
>NC_022027.1:57306382-57307934 GCF_000317375.1 Microtus ochrogaster | reverse complement strand
TAGACCAGGCTGGCCTCAAACTCACAGAGATCTGCCTTCTGAGTGCTGGGTAAAGGTGTGCACCACCACCGCCCAGCCATGAGCCACCACTGCCCGACCGCTAACTCTTGCATTTAAATTAACCCATATTTCTTATCTATGCTTTGCCATGTTTCTTGGTAACTTTTCTCAGTACAGCATGTCCAGTTTGCTCTACCCCTTCTTTCTCCCAGCCTTCTCAGTTTGGCTGTCCTGCTTGTGCCTCCTGCCGGGCTGCTGGCCAGTCAGCCCTTTATTAACCAACGAGAATGATTATATTCACGGTGTACAGGATTATTCCACAGAGGCACATGCCTGCAATCCCAGCACGGGGAGGCTGAGGCAGGAAGGAGACTGGCACCAGTTTCCAGCCAGTATTGGCTTAGGGTGAGCCCCTGCCTCCAGCAGACAAACACAAGAAAACATCAAGGGGAGGAGGGACAGAGGACAGGAAGGCAAAAATGGTACCAAATGCCTGAATCTTGGTAAGTTTTTAAAGCTGGGCGGTTGGCACACAGAGGCTCATTGTACCATTCTTTGTACTTTGTATGGGTTTGAAGCTTTCTGTAATCGAAAGAAGAACAAATAAAGCCTATACTAGGACGGAATTTGATCCATAAAGTCTCTTTCTGTTGAAGTCAATTAGATACAAGCTTCTCTGTTACTCAGAAACATTTCAGACACCATACTGCTGCTTACAAGAGGCTTTTTCTTTGTTTTGTTTAGGACAAGTTCTTTTTTTCTTTCTTCTTTTTTTGAGACAGGGTTTCTCTGTGTAGCCCTGGCTGTCCTAGAACCCCTTCTGTAGAGCAGGCTGGCCTCTAACTCAGAGATCCACTTGCCTCTGCCTCCCAAATGATGTGATTAAAGGTGTTTGCCACCAACGCCTGCCCTTTTTTTTTTAAATTTATTTATTTTTATTGTATATACTTCGGTGTTTTGCCTTCATGTATGTCTGTGTGAGACATATACCTGGAACTAAAGTGATCTGTCATGCGTGTGCTGGAAATTGAACCCAGGTCCTCTGGAAGAGCAGCCAGTGCTCCTGACTGCTGAGCCATTTCACCAACCCCTGGAACGAATTCTTACGTGTTGAAGTTGTGCTCATCCACTATCCAGCTGTGGATTAGAGCAGGGTTCCCCTTCACATGCGGTGCAGGTCAGGCCTGCAGTGGTCCAAATGCACCACTGGCAGCTGCTCTGTCCAGATGTTTCCTATCCACAAACGAGAGCTCACATAACAGGGTGGAACCTATAAAACTTACAGACGGGCTATTGAGATGGCTCAGTGAGTGAGAGCACTGACTGCTCTTCCAGAGGTCCCAGGTTCAATTCCCAGCACCCACATGGCAGCTCACAACCGTCCGTGGCTCCAGTTCCAGAGGATCTGACACCCTCACAGAGACACACATGCAGGCAGAACACCAGTGCACACAAAATGCCAGGCGATGGAGGCACACGCCTTTAATCCCAGCACTCGGGAGGCAGAGGCAGGCGAATCTCTGTGAGTTCGAGACCAGCCTGGTCTACAGAG
>NC_022027.1:57297364-57306274 GCF_000317375.1 Microtus ochrogaster | reverse complement strand
AAAGAAAGAAAGAAAGAAAATCTTAAAAAAAAAACAAAAGAGTTGTGGGGCTGAAAGGTTATGACTAAAGACT
Source organism: Microtus ochrogaster (assembly GCF_000317375.1). Taxonomy (NCBI): domain Eukaryota; kingdom Metazoa; phylum Chordata; class Mammalia; order Rodentia; family Cricetidae; genus Microtus; species Microtus ochrogaster. The sequence continues at coordinate 57,306,201 of NC_022027.1, read as the reverse complement.
ATGGCATGTAGCTGTGTTTTTGCGGACAGTAAAACCAACAAAGAAGTGTAGCTGACTGAGAGACAGCGGAAGATGAACCTAAGAATAGAGTCCATGTTGGGAAAGATCTACGGACTTCAGAAGGACTGCCAGGAGGGGGAGAGCCATCGAGTTCTTCTTTGTTTTATTTTAGTTTGTTTTGTTTTTCAAGACAAGGTTTCTTTGTGAAGCCCTGGCTGTCCTGGAACTCTCTTCATAGCCCAGGCTGTCCTCATACTCACAGAGATCCGCCTGCCTCTGTCTCCCAAATGCTGGCATTAAAGGTGTGCGCCACCATTGCCTGGCCCCATCAAATTCTTAGTAAACATTTGTCCAGCCACAGAGTTGAACCAAGTCCACCTATGAATCTGCAGAAGTGTTTACCAAATTGGCATCCGGGTTAAATTCAAGCGCAGTTTCCTCCTGGTTGGTTATACCCCTCATTGTATAATTAGGCACAAACAAGTCATCTGGAAAATCCACTCCCTCGGGCATGCTAACCACAGATTCAGAAGTTCCATTAAGTGACAGCGTAGTAGAGCCATGTTAAACAAAACAAACAGAAAGAAAAAGTTTAAAAACAAAACAAAAACACTGAAAGGAAATATTTTTAAATGTCTCAGGAGGCAGAGGCAAGAGGATCTCTGTGGGTCAAAGCCAGTTTGGTCTATATAACAAGTATTAGGACAGCCAGAGCTACATAGAGAGACCCAGTTTTAAAAAAAAAAATTAACTTTCTTGTGTCTTTGAGCTTTTAAAATTACACTAAATTTTTTAATGAAAAATCTATGGATAAAGGAAGATGATAAAAATATCATTACTAAGCAAAAAGAACATAAAAAATAGTGGAATATGTGAGAGCCAAAAGTTAAGCTTGTATTAGACAGCTAAACTGAAAATATTTAAAAAGTGATAGCATTAGCTAGCAACATAAAAGGGAATATTAAAAACACTACCATATTAATTTTTTTCTTTTGTGACAGGATCTCTTGTAACCCAGGCTGGGCTCTTCCATTTTTTTAAATCTTTATCTTTTTAAATTTAATTTTTAAATTTCATGTGTATGAAGGAATATGTGTGCCACATAGCAGAGTGCCCGTGGAGGTCAGAAGAAGGTGTTAGATCTTCTGAAACTGGAAGTACAGCTGTTGTAAGCCACCGTGTGGTACTGAGAACTAACGAGACCCGAGGACTACGGAGGCCTCCCTGAGCCTCACCTCATCCTCTCTCCCCCAAGTGCTGGACTTATAGCTACCGTGCTCAGGCTCTAATGGTAAACGTTAATCTCTTTAGGTTTGAAATGCTTTTTCTGCTTTATTTTTTTATGGGATGGTGGTGAGGATGATGGAATCAAACTGAGGGCCTTGGGCTTCCTAGGTGTGTGCTGCAGTGTCACACTAGCCCCTGACTTAAGTTGTGTTTCCCAAATAGGCAAGATGAACACGAGAGCTTACTGTTCCTCTGCAGTGACCTGCCGGCCGGCTTGTAATGGAAGCACAGGCTGGTGACCGGCAAGCCTTGTGATGTTCTAATCAGTTGTCCTCTGGCAACTCAGAATAGAACTTTGTTCCTTGCCTTGAGCATTTTATAGATCAATTGCTCAGAGTCTTTCTCTGCCTTGTGCTTTTAATAGATGACTTCCTGCCCCACTTGAAGTTGACCGGGTCGCCATACCTACCGCGTTCCCGCTAGCCCATCCAGTACCTTTTCTCTGTAGGTGTCTGGAGAAAAAGCAGAAATCTGGAAGTCTTGATGACTCTGGGCAGGTGTGTGGTTCCTGTCAACACTGGGTCACATAAATGTCCACTCAAATGCCCTCCTGGTGCTGGATGGTTACCCATCAGTTAAGACTAAGTGTGTTCCCAGAACCCATGTTGGGCAGGTTCACAACATTGTCTGCTGCAGGGGATCCAGCACCCTTTTCTGGCCTCCGTGGGTACCCTACACACATGTGCCTCTATCAACATATCTTACATGAATAAAGATATACTTTTTAAAATGTACCTTTATGGGGGAGCCTATGACCTGTGCAGGCTGGGACCTTTAATGGTGCCTTCAATTACAGATGGCACCAGGAGTTTCCTTTATGTACAACTCCTGATCAGGAATCATCTCTTACTTTGTTTTTACTTTCTGCCCAGCCCTGAGGAACTATCCTTTCTAGACTGTTGTCACCCTTGAGACACCATGCTCAAGGCAATACCTCCTCGTGAATCTTTGTTTTCTTAGGTGCCACTGTTCTATCCTCAAGGGTGCTTAAAGTATAGCAGCTTGAACTGGGCAGTGGTGGCACATGCCTTTAATCCCAGCACTCAGGAAACAGAGGCAGGAGGATCTCTGTGAGTTCCAGGCCAGCCTGGTCTACAGAGGGCTACACAGAGAAACCTTGTCTCAGAAATAAAAAAAAAAAAAAGCAAAAAGCATAGCAGTTTGTCTTTGCCCCTCCCAAGTGTACACGCCCCTCCCAAGTGTACATGACCCTCCCTCACCTCACACCCCCTCCCTCCCTCACCTCACACCCCCTCCCTCACCTCACACCACCCTCCCTCCCTCACCTCACACCCCCTCCCTCCCCTCACACCACCCTCCCTCACCTCACACCACCCTCCCTCCCTCACCTCACACCACCCTCCCTCCCTCACCTCATACCACCCTACCTAACTTCAAGGTTTTGGTTTAGCTTTTGCACATTATATTTTCTGTGTATGTCTGCTAAATTTAATCTGACATGCTCATCTTTGAGAATATCATTTTTCTTCCATGCTCTTTTTTCAGGGAAGAAATTGTCTTCTTTCCTGAAAATTTCACAATTTATCAGCCTAGAGTGTTTTTCTGTAGCACTTAAAAACTAGAACACAGAACTGCTTTCTCAACATAATTGTGAGGCTCTTGCGGACCAAAATAGTGCCTCATTCTATTCCTAGGCAATTTAGGACAAGCAACCTGGGATTTTTTTCAAAAATTGTTTTTAAAAAGTATCCATAACAACAGCAAGTCATCATTAGTCTCCCGGTAGTGAAACTCTGGCTTCCTCTAAACCCTTCCAGGAATGGCTCAGATCTGTCTTCCAGTTCTCCAGGCTACTTTGTGTTCTGTGAATGTTTTTCTCTCAGTACACCCCTTCCTTCCTTTACAGCCTGGCTACTTTGTAGCTGCCACTCCCGTGCTCAGATGGACAATGTGTTGTGAGCCTGGGCTCTCAGCCTGGTTCTTTTGCTGGTCAGTTTAAGCAGCATTATTGCTTTACCCCTCCAACACCAACCCACCATCTTTATCCCTGGCTTTGTGCTAGAGTTTTCTCCCGGGAGTACAGCTCTTTCCTGGGAAGACACTTAGCCCTTACCACAAACTGTCCCCTTCATTCAGACATGCTGTTACCATCTAAGGCTGAATTCAGTGACCATCTCCTCTGTCACCTCCAGCTACACAGTTTCTGTAGAGATCCTGCCCTGAACATGGTTTTAGTATGTGCTTTTGTAATTGTGTTCTTATATCCTATCTGGACTGTAAGCTCTTTTAAGGAAAGACCTATGTCTCACGCAGAGTCTCAGAGTGGCCCCTTATGCCATTTGTGCCACAGTAGAGTTGGCTCAAATAATAACATCATTTTTATTGATGGTAGTCTTGCTTCAGATGAGAATTTTGTGCCGAATTGTCTAATATTTTTTTTTATTTTAAGCTTGATGTTAAATCAATTTATCAAACACTCGGTGAGTTCCTATGTATTCTAATTACCACCTACACGTATGTAAAAGAATGGCTCCTCCTCTAAGGTCAGGGTGAACTGGGTCATTTTAGCAGTCTGCTTGATACAACCTAGAAATAACTGAGGAGAGTTTAATGGGAAATTATCTAGATCAGGTTGTCCTTGGGCATGTCTGTGGGGATTGTTTCATTGTTACTTGGTGTTGGAAGACCCAACTTGTGGGTTGTACCATTTCATGGGCTAGGCCCCTCACCATATGAAGAAAGTTGCCTACATTAGCAGAAGCACAGACAGAATGGCTCTCTTCTCTCTGCTCTTGACTGTAGATATGATGGGACAAGCTCAAGTTCCTGTCCTGCCCTCTCCTGTTCCCCTTCCCCTTCTGCTGATCCCCTTTCTCTTCCCAAGTAGTCCTTGTCTATGTTCATGTCTCTTTTTCTGTGTTGATCACCCTGTGAGTTTAAGTAGGGTTATTTACAGGAGGACAGGCAACTTACCAGTGGTTACAATGGTGAACAAACGTCTTCCTTTCCCACTAGCAACCACTGACTGCCTATAGATCCTCAGGGACGGAGGACTTTGTGAGCCACTGCATGCCCCATGACAGTGTTGATAAGCCTAGTCTGCATCTTGTTCAGATAACTGCTGCTGCTGTGCTGCTGCTCGTGCTGGTTCAAGAGTGCAGTGGCCGCCTCGTGCCCAGAAAATAGTCTGTAAAAGTCCATCTCTTCCTCTACTCTTGCCTTCTTTCTGCCTCCTTTTCTGTGTGGTTCTCTGAACCTTGGAGAGGGTGAAGTAGTTGCCCCATTTAGGACTGAGTAGTTACTTCTCAGAACATCAACTAGTTACGAATCTCTGCAATAAGCACTGCCTACTGAAAAGGAAGTTTCTTTGATATGGGCATAAGCGTTAATATTCAGAATGCAATTATACAGACCCATGATGTCCATTTACAAAACAGCAGTAGCTTCCCCACTATGGCCTATGACCTTCCCAGACATGGGTTTTTGACTATATTTACTAAACATGAATTCCTTTCTGTGGAACAGGTATCAAATATGATCATAAAGTGATTGGTTATTCCTACAACAGTGGTGCCCCTGTTGCACCAGCGGGTACATCTTGCCTGAAGCTGATGCCCAGAATCCATTGTTGAGAAAGACTTGAGGACAGTTCTACCCAGCAGCCTGCAAAGAACTGTAGCACAAATTCTAATTGGTCTTAATAATAAAAACCCAGAGTCAGCTATTAGGGGTGAAAGCTGAAGGATCGGAGAAGCAGAACAGCCAGCTACTAGAGTTCTTACCTCTACCAGTGCTCAGATCAAAGGGATGATCCTGTCCCTGTGAATCCTCAGACTGCATGCTCAGACTGAATCCTCTGTCTCCTCCCGCCTTAAATTCCTCTCTCTGCCCAGCCATATCATTCCTTTCCTGTCTCCACCTCCCAACTGCTGGGATCACCTTTGTGTGAACTCTGTTTCTCTCTTAGACAGATTCAATCTCTTGTAGTCCAGGGTGCCTTGAACTAACAGGGATCCGCCTGCCTCTGTCTCCCAAATCCTGAGATTAAAGGTGTGGGCCGCCAGTGCCTGGTCTCTATGGCCTCTAGTGGCTTAGCTCTGCATTCTGAACTTCTTCAAGCTTTTTTTGTTAGATTACAAACAAAGTATTACCACATAGAACTTCCAGCAACCTGCATATCGCCTTCTAGCACTATAAGGTATGGCTGAGATTTTTGTATTGTTTACATAAAATGAGTTCTAGATGGACATGCTGGGATGTTCTTACAAACCCAGCACCCGAGACACCTGGGAAACTGATGCTCAAGAATTGCCAGTTCCAGACCAGTTTGGACTGGGTAACAAAGTGAGACCTCATCTCAGATAAAGGGGGGGAGGGGACAAGGACTTTTCTGTATTTATGCTAAGCTACTCTCAGAGCACACTGGAACTGTTATCTCCTCTGTCTCTCACTCCAGAAACATCACGTGTGCTCTTTTCTCAAGGAGAGCACAGCCTATTATCCTCAGTCTTGCATTACCAGCACCCTGTGTTCGAATCTCCTTCCTTCTAACAGCCATGAGAATCTCCACGAGACTTTGATCATCAAATACATTTTACACTTAGATAAATTCAAATTCAGGAGAAGTATGCTTTAGTCACCCCCCAAGCAGGAAGACTCACTCTCCCCTTCTTTTGTTACTTTATAACTTCTTTTTCCAAGACAGGGTTTCTCTGTAGCTTTGGAGCCTGTCCTGGAACTAGCTCTTATAGACCAGGCTGGCCTCGAACTCACAGAGATCCACCTGCCTCTGCTTCCCAAGTGCTGGGATTAAAGATGTGCGCTACCACCGCCCAGCAAAATGTTCTTTTTTTATAGCAAGTTTTTGCAATTTGTATAATTAAAAGGTAGATTTGGAAAAATAAAATTCAATAATAATAGCACTGCAGTGCTATTTAAGCCTGTTTAATTACCCTATCTTTATACAAGCTCCCACACCACCCCTGCTGCTACTAGTAACAACACTGTAAAACTGTGTTGAAAATTTGTTGAAGAACAAGAGTCATAAAAAATGTTGTGTTGAGTCAAAATGGAGGTCCTGGTGCACATGGGAGAGCTCTCAATAGTGAACCCTCACTCGGCTCCAGCTGTGTGTACGAGTAGACCCCAGTCCCCTGCTCTGTCCTACTGTCGAGGTCGTGGAAACGATTTCCTACGTGAGTCTGAGAGACCCTCCTATGCTGGACAGCAGTAAAGAGCTGAAAGCTGACATCATCTCTAACCCTCATGTGGACAGAGGCTGTGCAGACACCCATGCAGACAGACTGACAGCAGAGGAGCCAGGACCCCACTGAGCACTGGAAGGTGATAAGGTTGTTTCACAAATGGAAAAAGTGGAACGGAGATCTCCATGAGGAGGCCATGCCATCTTTTGTTTCCCTGTGGGTCCCCCAGCATCCTTGATGGGCGCTAACCCACCAGACTCTTAAGTTGAGTGAATCACCTCTACACTGTCCTTGTGCCTTCAGTCAGGAAAATCCCCTCCCACAGAGTAACAGAGATATTCTATAAAAGCTGATTGGCCTAGTATCTCAGGCTCTTCTTATTAACTCTTTCTTACATCATACATTAACCTATTATTCTTGTCTATGCTAGCCATGTGGCTCGGTTCCTTATTCAGTGAGGCAGTCACATCTTGCTTCCTCTGTGTCTGGGTCACAACTGTAGACTGCAGAATCCTCTTCCCAGAATTCTCCTGTTCTCATTGCCTTGCCTCTACTTCCTGCCTGGGTACCATCTAATCAGCATTTTATTAAGTACAAAAACCAAATGTTTACAGGGTGAAACCATTGTTCTACAGCACATCATGCCTTTCTTTGTTTTGTTTACTTTGTTCTGAAATTAAAGCTATGCAAAATAGAAAAATGTTCATGTTGACTTGTAAACTATTGTTAAAAGTCAGCCTAAGAAAATAATCGAAAAGAATAAAGAAAAATCTGTGTATGTCCTTGCCTACACACAGCCGAGTGTAGAAAATAAAAGTTAAGAAATAAAAAGGGTTAGGTAAATAATAATCACTTGGCTGGATGGAATATCATTGCCGTATTGAACACTATTGTTAAAAACCAGGCTAACATCGTTTGCAATGCAGAGAATGCACACTGATTACAGTCGTCTGTAAAGGAAATTGTACTTGGATAGCGAGAAAAGCAAACGGATAATGAAAACCACTCTTCTAGTTTAATATAATTACAGACACATTTTTAAACATTACTGTTTTTCAATGTCTAAAACTGGAAAAAAATCTAGAGTTTCAGATTGTCGGTTAATTCAGATTATTGGTGTCCTGGGAGATTTGAGTAAAAAAAGAAAACTCTGGAATCTGAGCCCTTTCTCTTTTCTTCCTTGGCCCAAATAATTATGCCCTAGGAATAAAGGAAACCTCTGCTTTGTTACAGAGTTAATAAAAACAAACATGCTTGGGATTATGATACTAGAATGGCCTTCTGGGGGAAGTTCATCTCCACTCCGGCCCCAACAACCACTCATCCACTTTGTGTCTCCATGGATTTCCCTGTTTGAGACATTCCATCTGAATGGAAATCATACGCTATGTAGCTTTTGAATCTGGTTTCGTTCATGTGTATAATGCTTTCGAGATTCACCCTGGTGGTATGCACCAGGACTCCAGGGTCTTTTATGGCCCAGGCTGACTTTGAACTTACTATGTCGCTGAGGAGGATGAACTTTAAATGTTGATCCTTCTTTGCGTTTTGAGAGCTGGGATCATAGGCATGTGCCTCCATTGGATCCAGGTCCTGTGCGTGCTAGGCAGACACTCTACTAGGCTCCTTTATGACCAAGTAATAGCCCATCGAATGGGACAGCGGACTGTTTATCTGCTCGCCAGTTGATAGGCATTTGGATCGTTTCCAGTTTTTGCTATTATAAGTAATGCCGCTATGAACACTTGGAGCATGTCCAAATTCTTGTGTGGACATTTATTGTCAGTTCTTCTGCTGTATACCCAGACATGGAACTGCTGGGTCCTGTGCTGAGTTCTTCTTTAACCTTTTGAGGAACTGCCAGCTTGCGTTCCAAAGCAGCCTCTCCAGTCATTCCTGCCAGCAGTGTTCAAGACTGATATCTTTTGGTATCGCTTCCAGCTCTCAATGCAGTACTTGCTTTGTGGTAAACAGTGAGTAGATGCCAAATTTCTTATTGATGTCCTCACATCAGGGAAAGCTGAAGTAAGTAAAAGGGAGGAAGACAGATTCTCAGCCCTCCAGTAGGTAACTGAAACCTCAGATACTGTTAAAACTCTGGACATGGCCGCAGTTCGTATATGGCTTGTCCCCTAAGTTTCGTGTACTGGAAGCGTGGTTCCCACTGTACCAGCGTGGAGTCAGCAGAATGGCAATGTTGATATATTATTTATCTTTTCTCTCTGTCAGGATTGGAAGAATGATGTAGTTCAAAGAGAATAAGCAGAGCAGAGCAATATAAAGAGCTCTGCCAGGGTAAGGGCTGGGGCAGGGTTAAGACCTCTGGTACATACTGTATCTACCCTGTTACAAGAGGACCCTGGGGTGGGCTGGAGCAGGGTTGCA
>NC_022027.1:57288389-57297027 GCF_000317375.1 Microtus ochrogaster | reverse complement strand
AAGAGGAGCCTGGGGTGGGCTGGGGCAGGGTTACAGCCTCTGGTACATACTGTATTCTACCCTGTTACAAGCCTCTGAGAGGAGCCTGGAGTGGGCTGGAAGGCTCAAGCAAGTGAAACCCTGTTGCAGATACCTAATACCTTGTAATGCTTTTAGAATTACTTTTAGGGTCCAGGGAGATGGTTCAGTGGTTAAGAGCACTTGTGGTTTTTGCAGAGTGGCAGGGTTTGGTTCCTAGTACCCACGTGGTGATTCAGTAATCTGTAATTCCAGTTTCAGGGAATCTGACACCTTCTTCTGACCTCACATGGGCACCATAGATATCCATGCAGACAGAGCACTCATGCACATAAAATTAAAAACTTTCAAACAACTTAAGAACTTCCTTTATAAAAAAAATTACTTGCTGCTGGGCTGTGGTGGTGCACGCCTTTAATCCCAGCACCTGAGAAGCAGAGGCAGGTGGATCTCTGTGACTTGGAGGCCAGCCTGGTCTGTAAAGCGAGTTCCAGGACAGCCAGGACAGTTACACAGAGAAACCCTGTCTTGGAAGAAAAAAAAGTAGTAAAACCCCTCTGCAAAATAGTTTTGCAATTACTTTAAAAGCTAAACATGGCTGGGCGATGGTGGCGCACGCCTTTAATCCCAGCACTCGGGAGGCAGAGGCAGGCGAATCTCTGTGAGTTCGAGACCAGCCTGGTCTACAAGAGCTAGTTCCAGGACAGGCTCCAAAACCACAGAGAAACCCTGTCTCGAAAAAACAGAAAACAACAACAACAAAAAAAGCTAAACATGTGGGGGCTAGAGAGATGGCTCAGTGGTTAAGAGCACTGCCTGCTCTTCCAAGGGTCCTGAGTTCAATTCCCGGCAACCACATGGTGGCTCACAACCATCTGTAATGAGGTCTGGTGCCCTCTTCTGGCCTGCAGGGATACAGACAGATAGAATATTGTATACATAATAAATAAATAAATGAATATTTAAAAAAAAAAGCTAAACATGTAAATGTCACATGGTCTAGCAATTATACTTTGGTTATTTATTCCAGGGAAATTAAAACTTGTTTTGACACAGAAGTCTATATATAAACGTCGATAGCAGATCCATGTGTCACTCGAGTGGGAAACCTGTCAGTACACCTGGGCTCCGCATCACCTGGGCTCCACATCACCTGGGCTCCACATCACCTGGGCTCCACATCACCTGGGCTCTGCATCTAGGCGTGCTTCGTAAATGGCGTCCTTTCTCAGGGCTTGAAGATCTGGGAAGCCCCAGATGAAGGTGCCAGCAGGCAGGTGCAGTCTCTAGTGACAACCTGGTGCCTTCTAGCTTTGTCCCACGTGGAGAGAATTTAAAAAAAAAAAAACACTCCAGGGCCACTTAGAAGGCTATTAATCCCGTAAATGGGGGCTGCAACCTCATGGCTCAGCTGTCTTCCAAAAACTCTTTCCCCGGATACCATCGGCTTGGTTGAAGAATTTGGAGGGGTGGGGGTACAAACATTCAAATCATTATAACCTGGATAAATCTCCAGAAAATTATGCTGAGTGGGGGAAAAAACAGTGTAGGGGCTGGAGAGATGCTCAGTGGTTAAGAGCACTGGGTGCTCTTCCTGAGGACCTGAGTTCAGTTCCTGTCACCCACATGACCTCACACAAAAGCTGCCTGTAACTCCAGTTCTAGGCTCCCCAACACTCATTTGGGCATCAGGCATGTATACAATTCACTTACACACATAGAAAGTTTACTTTCTGGTTCTAAAAAGGCTGCTTACTTCTGATGATAGAACTCTCATGTTTTGACTATAGTAGAGGATTCACATCCGGGCAGATCATAAAGTTGTGTAGAAATAAATATAACGTCCCCCATACCATCCACACATACATGATGTAAATAAGTAAAACAGGAAGTCTGGGACTAACAAGATGGCTCAGAGGGTAAAAGTGCTTGCCCCAAAGTTCATTCCTTGGAACCCACGTGGTGAAAATGTTTATTTTTGGTTTTTGAGACAGGGTTTCTCTGTGTAGCTTTGGCTGTCCTGGAACTCACTCTGTACACCAGGCTGGCGTTGGACTCTCAGAGAGCAACCTGCCTCTGCCTCCCAAGTGCTGTGATTAAAAGTGTGTGCCACCCCCTCCTGGCCACAGGGAAGAAGTGTGTTCCACGTATACAAATAAATAAAATCTCTAGTGTAATCACTTCCTAACTGGTCCTTTCTTAACTTTAAGAGGCAGGCATTTTTCAGTATTTGAAATTCAGATGTGTTTAAATCTAATCATATTTCAATACTTAGTATGTTTGTAATATTTCTTACTGACTTACTCGTTTTTTAACTTTCTATGTGTTCTTCATGTCTTTTGCATCATTCATCTCAAACCCTTTCATTTCCCTGTACCTTCATATTCTCCCTCTGCCCTTGTAACACCCCAAAATTGAATAAAACTTGAGAGAAAAAAAAGAAAAGAAAAAGGAAAAATCACACAGTAAATCCTTTTGTCCTTATCTCTTTATTGCAAGTGTTCATAGCAAAGAGGCATTGTCTGGTCTGGGGCCTCTGGTTTCTTCTGTACTATTGATGCTTGGCCCTCATTGGAACTCTCTTGGTTTTCCTTCTGTTGCCCTGTGTTGTGGAGATCCTGCAGCTTTGGGTCTGTAGAGCCAACCCCTTCACGTGTTCCAGCAGATCACAGATCTGATGTGCTTGGGGTGAGCCCGCTCATAGCCCTGGTTCTGGGCCTAAGCAGTTGGAAGGTTGGTCAGCCCACCAGCTCTCTCTTGTGCTCACCACCAGGGTGAGCTCCAGTTATTGCCCCCCCCATTAGTTCATCCCTCGCAGCGCAGCGATGAGCAAGGGTAGGGGTCAGTTCTGTTTTCGTGTCCTCAGGGTCAACTCTCCCACACCTGAACCGTTAGGATCAGCTCTAAGAGTCGCCCAGGCAAGGTGCAGGGGCCGTTCTCCCCAGTGCTGCAGCTGATAAAGGCAGGAACGGCTCTCCAGCTCTTATGACCTCAGGGCCATCTTTCCCAGGGGCGGGGGGGGGGGCATCTCTCCTCTGTGCACACCACCATACAACAGATGAGGGATGGGGTACAGGCCTAGAGAAAGTGAGTCTGGGATGTCTGGCCCCAGTAGTGTGTCAGTAGGGCCAGCTCTGCTGTGCTGCCCAGGCAAGGAGCAGGGCCCGCTTTTCTGAGTGCCTCAGCTGGTAAGAGGGAGGGTCAGCTCCCTTGCCTGTTGCGAGGGGTGAGGGGGTAACTTCTCTCCCCCACCCACACTACCGCATAACAGACAAGTAGTAGGGACGGCTCTCCCACGCTCACAACTTCGGGGCTGTCTCCCCTACATTTCCTCCGACAGGCTCCACTGCGCCACCCAGGTGAGGTGCTAGACCTGTTCTCCAGAGGGCTGATGAGGGGCAGGCAGCTCTCCTGCTTGAAGACCTGAAGGCCAGCCCTCCCACCTGTCTTAGGCACTGGGGGTTGGGAGTATCTTCCCTGCCCGTGCTGCACTATAGTAGATGACACAGGACCAGATCTCTCGTGCTCACATTTCTCAGGCCGGCTCACCCGCACCTGCATAAACAGGGCCAGCTTCAACGTACTGCCCAGGTGAGGTGCAGAGCCTGCTTTCCTGAGTGTTGAAGGGGAGGGTCAGCTCCCTCGCCATTCCTACTGAGTTATAGTTTACGTACAGTGAATGTATAGTCTGACCAGTTTAGAGAAGTACAGGCATGTGTGCAGAGATGCACACACACGCGCGCGCACACACACACACATGCATGTGCATACACTACATGTATACACTACACACACAGACCATACCCTAAAAAAAACACAAAACATTTGTTTTTAGCCTAGGGGAGGGCCAGAAAGATTGCTAGTGGTTAAGAGTGCCTTTGGGTCTTCCAGAGGAGCCCAGCTTGTGTCCCATGCTCACCTCATCAGAGGGCTCACAGTCGCCTGTAAGTCCAGGGGATCCCACACCCTCCTCTGCATCCAGGCATGGGGGGGGGGTCCCTGAGGTGTCATACAGGGAAGCAAACCACGAGAAGAGATAAGATTGAAAACCTAGTGTGGTGTGACTTTGCCATACTGGGTCAGCCTTCAGGGAGTGTAACGCCAAGTGGTTCGTTGCCAGCATATTTAAACATACACAGTTTGAGAAAAGGTTTCTGTAGGAGGTCCTTCGCCAAGTGGTTCGTTGCCAGCATATTTAAACATACACAGTTTGAGAAAAGGTTTCTGTAGGAGGTCCTTCTGTTTGTGTGTTGCTTTCATTGGTTAATAAGTAAAGAAACTGTCTTGGCCTAGTTGATAGGGCAGAACTTAGGTAGGCAGGGGAGACAGAACTGAATTCTGGAAGGAAGAAGGCAGAGTCAGAGAAACACCATGGAGCCACCAGAATCAGACATGCTGAATCTTTCCTGGTAAGCCACTGCTACATGGTGATACATAAATTAATAGAAACAGGCTAAATCAAGGTGTGAGAGTTAGGCAATAAGATGTTATAAATAAGCCAAGCAGTGATTTAATGAACACAGTTTCTGTGTGGTTATTTCGGGGCTAAGATAGCTGGGCGATCAGGAAGAACAAACGGCCCTCTCTTGTAACAGGTTTCCAGGCAACACAGTTCCAAGTGCACAGTAAAGCTTAGAGGTCAGCAGGCCAGAAAGTGTCTGTGACATCTACCCTAAAGATACGTAATGAATGGTCTAGGGAAAAAAGAGCAGCAGCCCACAGGGACAGCGCCCCTCACTGGTCAGAGCAGCAGCCCACGGGGACAGCGCCCCTCACTGGCTCTCAGATTATTTTGGCAGGAGTTCCTTTTGGACCATAGTCCCTGAGCATCCACTGTGGCAGAATACTGGTGTTCAGAAGTGACCTGCCGTCCACTCCTCTGGCTGCCTGAATATCCAGACATACACACTTGCTTCTCCTTGAAGGAAAGAGATTATGCTGCAATGTTTAACTGCCCCGGGTCTAGAAATCATGAAGACTGTCAAGGGAACCTTCAGAATCTGTCAGAACTCTTTTTTAATCTCGCAAAAATATTGACAGTTGGGGCTGGAGAGATGGCTCAGAGGTTAAGATCATTGACTACTCTTTCAGAGGTCCTGAGTTCAATTCTCAGCAACCACATGGTGACTCACAACCACCTGTACTGAGATCTGGCACCCTCCTCTGGCGTACCAGCAAACATCGAGGCAGAATGTTGTATACATAATAAATAAATTAAAAAAATATTGACAGTTAAGTGAATTTTTGGGTGGAGGGGTTGCCATTGTACAGGTGTGTATGTAGAGGCCAGAGGGTGACTTGGTAATCATTCCCCTTGAGTAGTTTGCCTTGTTTTTTTTTTTGAGATGAGTTGTCTCACTGGGGCCTGGCCCTCAGTCGTTAGGCTACCCTGATTGGCCAGCTGAGCCCTAGGATCCTCTGGAGTCTGCCTCCCCAGGGCTAGTATTACATGCGTGCCTTTCTCCTCACCGCTCCATCCTGCCTTTCTAACCCTCTCAGAGGAGCTGCTGGTCTACAAAACTGGCCCCTCAGTGAGCCACACCTCCTGGCAGTTGTGCCCATATGTGATTCTCCCCTTCCTTTCTTCCTCCACGGGTCTTGTGTAACTGAAAGAACGCTGCAGACGCATTGCAGCTGCAGGCACGGTGTAGCTCCAGACGTGGTGTAGCTCCAGATGTGGTGTGGCTGCAGACGAGGTGTAGCTGCAGGCATGGTGTAGCTCCAGACATGGTATAGCTGCAGACGTGGTGTGGCTGCAGACATGGTGTAGCTGCAGACACGGTGTAGCTCCAGACGTGGTGTGGGTGCAGACGTTGTGTGGCTGCAGACACATTGCAGCTGCAGGCACGGTGTAGCTCCAGACGTGGTGTAGCTGCAGACGTCGTGTGGCTGCAGACACATTGTAGCTGCAGGCACGGTGTAGCTACAGACGTCGTGTGGCTGCAGACACAGTGTAGGTTCAGGCACGGTGTAGCTCCAAACGTGGTGTGGCTCCAAACGTGGTGTGGCTCCAGACGTGGTGTGGCTCCAGACGTGGTGTGGCTGCAGACGTCGTGTGGCTGCAGACACGGTGTAGGTTCAGGCACGGTGTAGCTGCAGACATGGTATAGCTTCCACCTGGACGTTTTAGAACAGGACTCGGGAAAATCAGCTCTCACGTAATAACTCCCTTAATCCCAATACTCGGGAGGCAAAGGCAAGCAGATCTCTTCAGTTTAAGGCCAGCTAGGTCTATATATAGTCAGTTCTAGAACAGGTAGCTATATAGACCCTGTCTTAAAAACAAAACCAACAGAAAAAATCTTTAGATTTGTTTTAAGATAAATTATCAAAGTGGTGTCAGCAATAGTTTGAAAAAAGAAATAAACTTCTGCTTTTTAAAATCACTCCAAGGTTTTGTGGGATTTTCCATTCTGCCTTGTATTTATCTGGGAGGTGGGCACATGTATGTGAACGTCCCCCTCAGACATGCCGTCTGTGTGGAGGCCATAAAATGGCTTGTGGCAGGGAGCACATTTTCTCTTTCTGTCGTATAGGTTCTAGGGCTTGAACTCAGGTCAGGGGCAGGCTTGGTGGGAAGCCTCCCCCTACCCCACCCCCCGCTTCATATTTCTTTTATGTGGATGAGTGTTTTACCACACACATCTGCACACCACTTGCACACAGTGCCTGCAAAGGTCAGAAAAGGGTGTTGGATCCCCAGACAAGTGGAGTTACAGATGGTTGTTGCTCACTGTGTGGGTCCTGGGACTTGAACTTGGGTCATCTGGAGAGCAGCCAGTTCTCTTAACCTCTGAGCTATCTTTCTAGCCCCTTGCCTTTGAGACAGATGTCATATCCCCCAGGCTGGCCCCAAACTTGCTACATAGCTAGCTGACTTTTGCTTTGAACTTCTGTTCTTCCTGCCTTTACCTCTCCAGTGCTAGGATTGCAGACTTGCTGGGGATACCCTTGGGCTTTGTGCCCACCTACACCACTGTTCTCTAGTGTGGGGTTGACAGAGAAAGGTTATTTATCACGTGCATATTTTCCATCTTCAGTGACATGTATTTACAATAAAAGATTGATGATTATTCTTACCAATTGGTCTGTCATTCCCAGACAGATATCATATAACTTTAAATTAGTAACAATTTCTGCATTAAAGGCTAATCAAAAATAAAATGATAGTGTCATACAAATTCGACATCTTGGGCTGGGTGGTGCTTGGGGGAGTGACTTAGTTAGGGTTTCTATTGCTGTGAAGAAAAACCATGACTACAGCATCTCTTATAAAGGAAAACATTGAATTGGGGCTCACTTACAGTTTCAGAGGTTTAGCCCATTATCATCTTGGTAGGTCACGGTGGCAGGCAGGCAGACATGGTGCTGGAGAAGGAGCTGAGAGTTCTGCATCTTAATCTGCAGGCAGCAGGAGCAACTGTGTCATAGTGGGAGTAGCTTGAGCAAAGGAGACCTCAAAGCCCACTCTCAACACACTCTGCAACAAGGCCACACCTGCTCCAGCAAAGCCACACCTCCTCTCAAACCACCACAGGGAGAAAATTAGTATCCATCATAGCATGTTTAAATATGTCTCTGGATACTACCCGTGAGAGAGCAGCAGCAAACCACAGTCTGAGACTGGAGGTCTCCAGATGTTGCCAAGTGTCTTGCTAGGGGGTCATACTGACACAGTTGGGAATCACTGTCCTGTGTGTTTCCTAAGACTGTTTTGCTTTACAGGAGCATAGTTTGGAATAAAGCAGTGTTCCATTAGGAGCCAAGAACAGAATCAGCACAATAAAAACCTGCTAGGACGTAACTCCAAACAGTTGAGCATAAACAAAAATGTCAGACTCTATTTCCTAATCAAAGGTAGATTGTCTAGGTAGCTGTTATACCTGGGGAAAATAAAATTAGTTAACAGAGGCGTAATTTATAGTGTTTCTTCCTTCAGTCATCATTTTACAGTGGGAGGCTGCAGATCTGCAGATATTAAAGTCAATGCACCACTTTGTATACATAAGGAGCAATTTTCCATAGCATGCTGGATAAAGATGTGTCATGATGTCTATAACCCTGCTGGGGACATCATTAATCTGACTTCCTCTACAACATGCTTGACCTTTTGTGTGTGGGAAGTTCCAGCTCATGGAAAGAGAGAAGAGCAGAGTACTGCTACCCCAGAACCATCTCTTCACTTCATGGGTATTCTGTCATTCTTCGAGTTACCAGTTGTCTCACAAGTATTGGTGGTTCTTTGTGGGGTCTGGAGGTAGAATGCTTGTCTAGGAAACACAGAACCCCGGGTCTGATCCGAGGGTGAAGGGAGGGAGGGAGAGCACGCTGGCAGAATGGCTTAGCTAGTACAGGTGTCCGTTGCCAAACTAAGGACCTGAATTCAATCCCTGGAACCCACACGGTGGTTGTAGAAAATCAGTTCTCTCTCTCTCTCTCTCTCTCTCTCTCTCTCTCTCTCTCTCTCTCTCTCCCTCTCCTACTTGGGAAAATGTAGAAAAAGGAAAAACTTTGGCTTGTCACAAATACAGTTTTCTCTTTGTTTCATTTTGTTTTGTTTTGAGGCAGGTTGTCACTGTGTAGCCCTAGTTGGTCTAGAACTCTCCATGTTGACCAAACT
>NC_022027.1:57274317-57287518 GCF_000317375.1 Microtus ochrogaster | reverse complement strand
AGTCATTTGTAGTCATTTGCTGTGTTTCAGTATTTTCCCATTTGTAAGTTTCTCCTTCTCTTGCTTTTTACCTCTTGTGGTTAAAGAAATGACTTCTTCGTATTGCTAAGTTTCCCACAGCCTCATTCTGTTGCTTGCTTCAGATTCTACCTCTGTCTCCACCGTTTCCTGTGACCGGTGGGTGCAGCTAGAGGCTTTGCTCAGATCCAGATCCTGGCCTCTCTTTGGCAGGGTAGAGAAGGCTGCAGCCAGGGACAGCATTGTTGGGCTCTCGCACAGTGACTTCAGATGGATTTTAGCTGATGCTCTTTAGTTTTTGCTCTGTGCACAACAGTGTGCTTACTTTGCAGGCAAGTATTTCTAATCTTGGTGGAATCTCATAATATTAGCCCGTGCCTGTCTTTCGCTGGTGATCAGACTTCTGTTGGGCCAAATAATGGCAAAAGGTTTTTAGACGGACCCCTTGGTTCCTTGTGCTGCGTGTGGTTTAGATTCTTTTCATGAGTTCACCTAGAGCTACATAAAATAAGCTCTTTTACATTCAGTAATAAAATCCAAAAACCTACCATCTAACTGAATTATTTGTACCCAGGCTTTTGTACTGAGGTTTTCACCGTGTGTGAAAACCCACAAGGACAGATTTCCGTCTGAACTCCTGTCTTCTGCAGGTGCACCTTGGCTCGCTCTTCTCTCCCTGCTCTCTTCATGCTCACGGTGCTGACAGTACCCTACTGTTCCCAAGTGTGAGAAACTGGCTCGGGGTGGTCACGGCAAAACTAGCTCTCATTGTGTGTGAGCGTCTTTAATTTATTCTGCTCAGTTCTCTCTGTAGACCTCAGTTCTACTGTTTATTAAATGAAACCACTGGAATTCTTGATCTGAACAGTAAACACCAGGCGATGTTGACCAACTGCCGCGTTTGGAGATTAGCGGCTTGCTCTGTGCCTGGCGCAGAAAGGCCCCAGCAGCTGCGAGTGCGTGGCTTCCTAGTTGGCGTACGAGGAGTGATTTATGATTTTCTTTTTGTTTCCCTTTTTTGTTTGTTTTCCTTTTTTGGGACAGAATCTTACAAAGTCTAGATTGGCAACTCAGTGTGTCGAAGATGACCTTGAACTTCTGACTCTCTGCTTCACCTCCCAAGTGCTGGGCTCACAAGCACACACCATCATACCTGGCTAAGCCATTCTTCTTGTTCTCATTCTTTGTTTTTCAAGACAGGGTTCCTCTGTGTGGCCCTGGCTGTCGTGGAACTCACTCTGTAGACCAGGCTGGCCTTCAACTCACAGAGATGCACCTGCCTCTGCCTTCTGAGTGCTGGGATTGAAGGTGTATGCCACCACTGGCTGGTTAAGACATCTTATTGTTACTATGTTCAGTCATTAAGACCTTTAAAATTCTCGTCTGCAACAGTGTTTGGTTAGTTTCTAATAAACAGCAACCGTAGCTCTGGTTTCCTGGTCTCAGTAGCGCTGTGCTATTTGAAAGGCTGTACATCCTAAAGAGTGTTTTGTTCCCTTTTCCTTGGTAAGACTGGGGAACTTACTTTTCTAAGACCGGTGTTGTTTGGGTTCCTTGAAAATGCACTTTGTTCTAGATGTGCATTGCGCTTCTCTAAGCAAGCAGAGCGCCCTGCTCCAGGACAGTGAGGCTCGCTGCTGAATGAGTGACCTTTGTGTCCTTCACTTGCAGGCTCGTCTCTCATACATGCGGGTGAAGTATCTTTTCTTTTCCTGGTTGGTGGTTTTTGTTGGAAGCTGGATCATGTACGTGCAGTACTCAGCCTATACGGAACTATGCAGAGGGAAGGACTGTAAGAAGATCATAGTAAGTATTTTAAAGTTTTTGGTTTTTTGAAAAACCTCCTGTAACCAACTATAGTTACTATGTAAGGACTGACTAATAAGTGTCTTCAACAGTAAAGGCAATTTAATATTGTACTTGTGCTGAACTTCCTAATGAATATATAATACAGGAAAGTCAGTGTATCAGTGTGGAAACAGTCTCACTGCAGAAAGGGATTTTGTTTTAGTTTTCAAATGTATTTGAAATTTGGGTTATTACGTATCAGATTTTTTTTAAATGTTTAGGATATAAGTGTGGTATTATAGACTTTCTAGAATACTTTTATTTATTTTTATTTGTTTTTAAGAAAGCATTTCTCTGTGTATCCTTGGCTGTCCTAGAACTTGCTCTGTAGACTAGGCTGGCCTTGGACTGAGAGATGTGTAGAGATATTTTGTTTGTGATCTAACAAGTAAAAGTTGGCTGAAGATCAGAGTGCAGAGCTAAATCACTAGTTAGCCATAGAGGCCGGGCAGTGGTGGCACACACCTTCAATCCCAGCACTCAGGAGACAAAGGTAGGTGGACCTCTGTGAGTTCAAGGCCACCCTGGGCTACACTAGATTTATCCAGTCTCAAAGAGAGCAGAGCCCAGAGGTGGTGGCTCACACTTTTAATCTCAGTACTTGGGAGTCACGGGTCTTTAAACCCAGCACTAGGGAGGTGGAGACAGGAGTGAAAGGTATGGCTGGGCAGAGAGAGGAATATAAGGCGGTGGAGACGGGAGCTCGGATGCAGTCTGAGAACTACTAGAGAGTCTCATAAAAACAGAACAGAACCCCAACAATAAATATATGGTTCTGAAATAAGTGTTTTGATATATATTGAAAGGTATTATAGAAAATAAGGAGTTAACTTAGTCAAGCCTCCATTACTCAAAAGATGAGTGCTCCACAACCAGCAGATACTGCTATTAATCTTGAACTGATAAAATCGACCGCCCCTTCAGTCTGAGCATTGGTAGAGGCCTCTCTGGTGCCTGGCTGCATGCTTTTCTGATCTTTCAGCTGTCATCCCTAATACCTGACTCCAGATTTTTATTTATTAAGACGAATTAGAATTTGTGCAACAGTGATGTGCATCCCCCTGCCTCCCGAGGGCTGGGATTAAAGATGTGTGCCACCACACCCATTTTTATTTTATCACTTCAAGGTTAATAGCAGTATTTGCTGGTTGTGGAGCACTCTTATTTTAAATACTTGAGGTTTGACTAAGTTAACTCCTTATTTTCTATAATACCTTTCAATATATATCAAAACACTTCAGAACCATATATTTATTTTTGCTTTGTTCTGTTTTTACGTGACTTAGGCTTAAACCAAGGACCTAAGGCATCCAAGCAGGTGCTTACCTCCAAACTGTACCCTTCTCATAAAACTGCAAAATATCTAGAGTGTTGTGTATGCATGCACGTGCATGTTTTTGTGTACATGAGAGAACATGCGTGTGTGTGTGCTCATGTGTGTGCGGCTTTGAATGTCAGAGGACAGCTTTCAGTTCTCTTCTTCCTCCGTGTTCCTGTTTCTGCCACCGCTCTCTGCTGTGCTGTCTGTGTGAGCTGATTCTCCTTGTCTTCTCCTCACTTACCTTAGGAGTGCTGAGGTAACAGATGTGTGAGCTGATTCTCCTTGTCTTCTCACTTACCTTAGGAGTGCTGAGGTAACAGATGTGTGAGCTGATTCTCCCCGTCTTCTCCTCCCTTACCTTAGGAGTGCTGAGGTAACATGTGTGAGCTGCTACATCTGGGATTGAACTCAGATCATCAGAGCTTTTTGGGTTTTTTTTTGTTTGTTTTGGTTTGGTTTGGTTTGGTTTTTCGAGACAGGGTTTCTCCGTGGTTTTGGAGCCTGTCCTGGAACTAGCTCTTGTAGTAGACCAAGCTGGTCTCGAACTCACAGAGATCCGCCTGCCTCTGCCTCCCAAGTGCTGGGATTAAAGGCATGCGCCACCACCGCCCGGCTCATCAGAGCTTTTTGGCAAGCACTTTTACCCACTGAGCCATCTTGCTGGCCCCTTCATACAATTATATTTTTAGGAGCCAGGCGGTGGTGGCGCACGCCTTTAATCCCAGCACTAGGGAGGCAGAGGCAGGCGGATCTCTGTGAGTTCAAGACCAGCCTGGTCTACAGAGCTAGTTCCAGGACAGGCTCCAAAACCACAGAGAAACCCTGTCTTGAAAAACCAAAAAAAAAAATTATATTTTTAGTAATGATGTCTTGTGACTGCTAAGCTTGAAGGAGACTGAGGCAGGAGGACCATAAGTTCAGTGTAAGACAGATACATGATGAGGATGAGAAACTATCTCAAAAGAAGAGAAGACAAAGGAGGAGGAGGAGGACTAATTCTTAGGATTCTTGTAGTTATAAGTCATTAGCGGCTCTGTGATTATTGGAAGTCACTTTACCCAGGCCAATCATCTCAGATACACATCTATACATGTATACAACAGGAACAGTGTATTGCTCTTACAGAGCCAATATTTGAGCAGAAATGAAAGTAAGTAATCATAGCGAAATAAGTATTGTCAGGCTGGGAGATGGCTCACTGGATAAAGTTCTTGAGTTTGGATCCATGACACCAACGTAAAAAGCTGAACACAGGGATGCATGCCTAAAACCTCAGTCAGAGAAGCAGAGACAGGAGGACTCAGATGCTCGATGACCAGCCAGTTTAGCCAGTTCATGAGATCAGTAAAGGAAGGAAATGATAGGAGAAGATGTCACTGATGGTCCCCACATGCAGGCATAGCCACACACACACAAACACACACACACACACACACACACACACACACAAACGTTGCATTCACACAGCAACACACACAAATACGTATAATCTCTGAGCCAAGTATTCTTTGTTCACCATATTTGGAAACAAAGTTATTAACAGAAATAAACAACTACCATTACTGAATATTTATCTCAGTATCTTTAATGTGGTGGTGCATGTTCTCACTTGGTTAGAAGGAAATGCACCCTGCCAACCCCATGCCAGGAGAGCCCATTCACGCCATCTGATGTTAGAGTGACTGCCCTCAGAGATGGAGCCAGAGGTCACACCTTATTAAACACAAGGCGTCTGTTGGCACGTACCCTGCCACTGTGAAATACCACTGAAGCGCCTCACTATTGTTTACCCTGACTTCCCTTTGATTGTAAGCCCTAGAGACAGAATGTGATGCCAGCTTAACTGGATAGTTGTTTTACAAATTCTTTGAAGCCTAAAGTACATGAGTTTCTCACAGCTTTATTTTAATGCTGTTATTTTGCATTTGGTGCCAGAGGGATAGAACTTGAAGTGGTCTGAGTCCACATGCGTGCACTTGTACATATGCACACAGGCAGAGGGAACTCAGGAGCTGGGATGACCTTGCAAATGTCCATCCAGCTCTTGAACCCTGTTACTGGCCAGTTCGTGGGCATAGAGTTCCACCCTCACAAAGAAGCGTGGCCTGTTCAAAGACCCGCTCTCACGGATAGCAGATCCTAGAACAAAGAGCTTACTACTATTACAGCTGTCCAGTTAACTGCTTGAGTCCTGAAGGAGTTTTGTGTGGCTCACTGTGGGATCAACTGCAGTATATTTAAATTTGCTGTTGGTAATTACATTAAATGTAAATGGACCAGATATTTTCATACAAAGTTTGTCGGATGTCTTCTAAAAATCAAAATCTAAAGTTCAGTATAAGAGCCCTGGCCTCTGATTGCAGCACTTAGAAGGGTCAGTGTAGACCACGTAACAAATTCAAGGGACCTCAGAACAGAAACAGAAAACAAATTTAGCTGGGCGGTGGTGGCACGCGCCTTTAATCCCAGCACTCGGGAGGCAGAGGCAGGCGGATCTCTGTGAGTTCAAGGCCAGTCTAGTCTACATCGTGGGTTCCAGGACAGCCAGGACTGTTTCACAGAGAAGCCCTATCTCGGGGGTGGGGTGGAGAATCTAACTGTATTATTTGAGAGACATATTTTAAATGTTTTAAAAGTTGAAAGTAAAGAAAAGGAAAACCATTAATACAGATACTATAATTCTAACAATATACATGTAGAAAAAAATCTGAACCAGCCCCTCACTGCCTTAAAATGCAATTTTAGATTTATAATGCATTTTAGATTTGTCCTCCAGTGTTTTAGTTGTGTAATATTTGCCTAAGGAGTTTTTCAAAATTTTCAGCAATGTGTACACCTTATTCAGTCCAGTCATTCTTGTTTAGAAATACAGAGTCCGAGTGGATTATCTCTCTTGTATGTTACTACATCTGCTGTTCTTTTACTTAAGTAGAATGAGCTGAACCAGAACGTATGTGGTTGCTGTTTTTAAATTCTAGGTGTAAAATTAAAAGTTGCATCATCTCAAAGCCATGCACAACAAAAACATGCTCAGGAAAAGACAGCAGCATTGTGTAAGCTTTGAACAGATTTCATCCCAAATCCTCAGCCTCATCTTTGTGGAGGAAGATCAGAACGAGACACATCTGATCCTAAAGACCCACAAATGCCACTGCTTACTAACACAAGTGTAACCTTTTTCCCTCTGGGTGTTGGCGGTATTGCTTTTAGAATTCCCTCTATTTTTTCTGTTTTAAAATATTTATTTTCAAAGTAATCGCTGTCATATAGCATTCATTTAGTGTGTTTGTTTGTTTGCATACATGTGTGGATATGTGCATATGTAATCACTGTCATATAGCATTCATTTAGCGTGTGTGTATGTGTGTTTGTGGGTGGGTGTTTGTGTATGTGTGTTTGTGTGTGTATGTGTGTGTGTTTGTGTATGTGTGTGTTTGTGTGTGTATGTGTGTGTGTTTGTGTATGTGTGTGCTTGTGTATGTGTATGTGTGTGTATGTATGTGGTGTGTATGTGTGTGAGCTTGAGGCCAGAGCTATAGAAATAAGAAAGGGAGAAAGAGAGAGAGATAATATAGGTAGATGGCTTTATAAATTCTATATTGATTATATGTAGATTTTATACATAATCCCACCTAGAGAAGGTCAACAAGTATTTATTGAATATTTGCTCTGATAGTTATTCTGGGTGCTAGGGATGCAGTTGTAAGATCTTAAAAGTCTACACAGTAAGAAACATAGTGAAAAGACAAAAGCACAGAATGAATTCGGATTGAGCTCCCATACACAGTGAGACAAGGTAACAATGTGTCGTAGGGAACGGCTATGGTACTCCACCCTCCCATGCTGGGAAGAGCCTCCTGGTGAAGAAGGCAACCTGATGGGAAGGAGCAGTTGTCCGTAATGTTGGACAGAAGGCTCATAAGGAGAAAGGGCAGTGAGACAGATGTCTGATGAGGAAGGCTGCACGTGGGCTTATGAGTCGGATCCAGGTTCAGTTCCCAGCACCCACAAGCTCTCTTCTGGCCTCCGTGTGCACCAGGCACCCACACAGTTCATACGTCTGCTTGCAGCCACTAACACATACACGTAAAACATTTAGGATCATCGTGTGTACGTGATGGTGAGGTGGGTGCATGTGTGCCGCGGTGTGCGTGTGGAGTGGGTTCTCTCCTCCCACCTTCATGTAGGTCACATGAGGTGGGGCTCGCAGTGAGAGCGCCTTTTCAGCCACGTCTGATGCTCAGCCCTGCAGTCTGATTACTTTCACCACCTACTTATATTAAAGTACTTTGCATTGATGGTACGGTTCACTGAGGATCAGGAACTTCTTGATTACCGTATCATGACAGTCTACTGGGGAGAACCCCAGGCCAGAGACAAGGCCCTGGGCTGTGACCCCGCCCCCTTCAGTGCATACAGGTGAAAAGAACATTTCTGCCCCGTGCCCCTCTTTAACCCAGCTCACCCACTACCCCTGAGTGGTATATCTCCTAGAGGAGGTCCTTGCTTTTGTTTGGTCTGAGGCAGGCAGCCTCAGACTTGTTATCTCTGTAACTATAGCATTCTGATATTTTCCTAAAAGGTTGCTGATGCTGCCCAAGCTGGAGCACCGCCTTCCACGGTCTCTAGGATAGGGATGAAGTTATCCACAGCATCATGTTCGCCTGGTGTGTTCTCTGTGTGGCTGCCTGTCTTTTCCACTGCCCACTTCTGTGTGAGGGGTTGTGTCTATTGTAGTGTGAGTTTTGGAGTAAAAGAGACTTAGGGCTCAGGTCCAGTCGCCCTTTTGAACTGTGTAAGAGGGAAGTTACTGAGCTTTCATAAAATGGCTGTATCAGGTGACTGTGAGGATAAAATGAATTTGTATATTAACAGCATGTCTCACATACACTATTATTATCATTATTATTAGTTATTTTGGCATAGGGTTTGACTATGTGGAATAGTTAAACTTAGAGAGGTCCTCTTCCTCTCTCTCCCAAGCACTGGGGTTAAAAACATATACTACTCCATTTGACCATATTACCATTATTACTTACTATTTTCTCTTCTGCCTGCCCTTGAGTATGAATGAGAAGATAGATATAACAAACATGGAAATATATGATAAAATGTTTTGTCAGAGTCCTGCCAGAGAAGCAAAACCAACTATAAAAGATCGTCAGATTAGGCAAGTCTCAAATCTGTAGGGAAGGGGCTGTAGCTGTGGCTCAGTTGGTTGAGCACTGGCCCAGCCTGTGTCAGTCCCCAGCCCCTCACGAACGTGTAGCACTCACCTGTGATGCCATCCCTTGGGAGGCAGAAGCAGGATGATCAGGACAGTAGGGAGCTTGAGCCCAGTCTGGGAAGGATGAGACTGTTTCAGAAACAAACACAACCCACAGGGTGGCCAGTGAGGAAGGGCAGGCTGGAGTGTGGGTGTGGGCTGAAGATGCTGTCCACAGGCAGAGCTTCCCCCTCATAGAACCTGCAGAATCGCTTTTCAATCCCTTCATTGAACTGAATCAGATCCCAAAGTCAAGTGACGATGGACTTTAACTCCATCAACAAACCCTCACAGCGGCATCTGGACTGTAGCCCAGCCAAGCTGACACAGGAAAGACAAAAACAGTGTAGCTAGTATGGTGGCACCCACCTGTAATTCCAGGACTGAATACTGGGGCAAGGTGATTTCAAATTTGAGCTAGCCTGAGGAATAGCGCTAACTCAGCAGAGAGAGTACTGTCCATGCGAGCCTAGGGTCCTGAGTTCAGTCCCTGGGACCCACGTAAAGATTGGAGGGGGGCCGGGCGATGGTGGCGCACGCCTTTAATCCCAGCACTCGGGAGGCAGAGGCAGGCGGATCTCTGTGAGTTCGAGACCAGCCTGGTCTACAGAGCTAGTTCCAGGACAGGCTCCAAAGCCACAGAGAAACCCTGTCTCGAAAAACCAAAAAAAAAAAAAAGATTGGAGGGGGGAATTGAATGCACAGTTGTGCTCATGCATCTGCCCCCTCCCAAATAATAAATGAAATATATTAGAAAGCACTTGGAGAGTGGCAGCAGAAGGATAGGAAGTCTATTTGCTTGCTCCTTGGTGAGTGTGAGTCCTGCCTAGGCTGCATGAGATCCTGTCTCAAGTACCAAACTTCAACAACAAAAGACCATCCCATCAGGTTAAGATGACTTAGTCTGTGCTACAAATAGTTGTACTATAAAAATCTATGGTGTGGGAGAATTGTCTGTATTCTGTCAATCATGTTTTAAATAAATGCTGATTGGCCAGGCAGGAAATATAGGTGGGAAAATCAGATAGAAAGTAGAAATGATGTAAGGAGAACAGGAGAATTCTGGGAAGGAGGAAGTTGATTCCTCCCACTCCTGCCCAGATCACCAAAGCAGCAGGATGTGATCTGCTCCACTGAAAAAAGGTACTGAGCCACATGGCTAACATAGATCAGAAAAAATGGGTTAATCAAGATGTGAGAGTTAGCCAGTGAGGGGCTAGAGCTAATGGGCCAATCAGCTTATAATTTATGGAGACCTATGTGTGATTTTCTTTGGGGCTAAACAGTTGTGGGGTACTGGGCAGGACAAAAACATCAACAAACAAGCAGGCCTGGCCCCTCCTTGTTACAAATCTAAAGAAAGAAGACTTTGCCGACAGAGAGACTGTTGTAAGTAGAGAAAAAGCTCATAGAGGAGGTAGTACCTCTTGGGCGGCAGAGGCTGTGGATCTCTGAGCTCAAGGCCAGCCCGGTCTATATAACGAGTTCCAGGCCAACCAGGGCTGCGTAGTGACACCTGTCTCAAAACAAAACCTCCTGGAGCCTTATAGAATAGAAGGATCTGGGCCACAGAAAGGGAGTGTTTCTTCCCCAGACTGGGAGTCAGGCTTACCCAGCATTTCCTCCCTAAGAACACTGCTGATGTGCACAGGCCATGGAGTAACGAGAGCCATGTAGAAGCCACCATACCTTGGACTTGGCTAGAACCTGGTTACCTGTAAAAGATTTTTCCTCCTTTTTTGGGGGGTGGGGGTGAAGTGGGTTGAGGAGGGACAGGATCTCTCTGTAGCCCAGACTGGCTTAGAAATCGCTATGTATCCCAGGCTGGCCTTGGCCCTGCTGCCTCAGCCTCTGAAGTGCTGGGATTCTAGCTGAGCCACTATGCGCTTGATAACAGGCTCTGAAAGCTAGAAAAGGCATCTGGAGTTAAGTAGGGTCCCTAGGAAAACCAAAGTCAGCCTGCAGAGTTTGTAAGGTAAGAAGCCACTTCTGAAAATGAGAGCAACCACTCTCCCTGGTCGGAAGGAGTCTCTCCTTTTCCTGTTATGCTCCCTCCCCACTAACACATAATTATAATCCCCTAACTGCTGGATCATTTCAGCCAATCCTGTTTGGTGCTCAGCCATAGAGAAATCTTGTATAATTAGGCTCTGTAGGCAGGATTTTCTAGTCAAGCCCTGGTTCGTTAGCTGGAGCGGGAGAAGTACTTCTGTGTGTTTCTCGGGGCCACAAGGTTCCATCCTCTGACTGGCTCCTCTGATGGGGGTTCACGACCCTGTCTGTAGTTGTTGGGGTGCACCCCTGGCCAGTGCCCTGTGTGAGTATTAGAGGAACACACCTTTTAAACAGAGGCTCTAAGTGGTCCCAGGGACTCCAAATCTAATCCGTCTCTCTTGAGATTCAGTTCCCATGGATAATGATCTGTTACTTAAAGCAATAATCATGAGATAGACTGAGGCCATTGGAGCCATGTTCTTGATTAGACAGTGATGCTTAACAGAGTTTTATTTAGCTTGGCCTGGCTTGGGCATCTTTAAAGTGTGAGAGGAAGTCAGTAGAGGAAGAGATGGAAAAGCGTAAGACAAAGCGCTGAAATGGTGAAGACTGGCAAACGTGAGAGAGGGACAGAGAAAATGTTGTTTTCAGGCATTGCGACAAGCGCGCCTCTGCTCTGTGTGTGTGCGCGTCTATATTTGTACATGTGTGCCTGTGTGACTGTCTCTCTGCAGTGTGTATATATCTGTGTGTCTGTATCTGTATCTCTCTGTGTATGTGTGTGGGTATCTGTGTGTCTGTATCTGTATCTCTGTGTGTGTATGTGTGTGGGTATCTGTGTGTCTGTATCTGTATCTCTCTGTGTGTATGTGTGTGGGTATCTGTGTGTCTGTATCTGTATCTCTCTGTGTGTATGTGTGTGGGTATCTGTGTGTCTGTATTTGTGGACCTGTATCTATATTTACGCCTGTATCTGTCTATATATGTGTGTGTCTCGTGATGTCTGTCTCTGGACGTATGTGTCTCTGTGTGCCTGTTTTTAGTCTTGTTAAGGAAAAGCAGCAATCTGAAAGTGGCATTTGAAATACATTTTTAGATCATGGATTTTTGAAAATATTTAAAAGCCAAGTACTATATACATTGCTTGTTGTTACTGCCCCCTTGTGGTCCAGTCTGTAGTTTGGGGCAGGATTCTGTCAGGGCAAGTGGGTTTTGTAAAAAGAAAGGTAAATAGTGCCCTCTTCTGATACTGTGAGGTATGTGCAAGCAAAGGCAAAAGGTGCTGTTTATTAGAGTAGTAGTAAGTCTTTTAATTTTTACTTAATAATTACTGGTTATTTTGATGCACAGATGAACACTTTTGTAGACATTACTTGGAATGGTTGTAGTTTTATGAAGCCAGCTGCCTTTTTCACACATGTGTGTGGTACGGTTGCCTTTGATCTGTGATAGGAAAACCACAAGCTGAAGAGCCTGTTGTGTGACTGCCTCTGTGATGCAGGACTGGGTTGAGGCCTTTGCTCACAGCCAATCTGATTCTTACAGCTGTATTCTGGACTGGTTGCTGCTTAGTGGTTTACCAATAAGAGACTTTGTAAGAAGAAAACAAAAAGGAACTTAGGCCTGGAGGGATGGCTCAGCCGTTAAAGGCTAGGCTCACAACCAAAAATATAAGGAACTTAGATATTATGGGAAAGTAACACATTTTTCATACTAATTTTTTAAAAAAGGGAATACAATCCTATTGCCCTCAGTGAACAGCTGGTACTGCAGGTGCATACCCATCCCTTTGACTCCCAGTCAGAACCACTGTGTTCTTTACATTGTTTGTGGGGCACAAGGGAGGGGCCTCTTCAGAGATGCCCGTGGTGGCCTGTGCCTGTAAGTCACCTTATGTTCCAGTACACACGATAGCCAGACTGCAGATGGTGTTAGACCTGGGGAAGGATACAGGCCCAGGAGCAGGCGGCAGTTACTCATTCGGAAATGGAAGTGTTCAGAAGGGGCTGTTGATCTTGGGATTGGAGAACTGAAGGTCGGGACAGCTGAAGAAGGCAGCTGTCAGTGCTGCCCCAGAGGTTCTTTATGATAGAGAATACTACAGCTAGGTGAGAGCCCGGCATGTTCCCTCAGCTCCCGGTTGGCAGGTACTTCTGCCTCTTTTTGATGATATGTCAGGCATTGCACACAGTCCTGAAAAGACAACACGGGAGTTGTGGCTCCATCTTAGCTGGCTTATGGGGAGGGAGGGAAGGAGGGAGGGAGAAAGGGAGGGAGGGAGGGGACCAGAGACCTTCTGTGGAGACTCTAGGAGTGGCGTCTGCTGAGTCAACCTTAAACCTGCTCTGCTAGTCCAGTCGAGCTTGTCAGTCGGGCGCTTTACCAGCTGGTTAAAAGCACCGCCCTGGAGGCTGACTGGGCCCAGGTTCTCTGTCTGCAAACAGAGCTCCGTGGCGGTGTTCAGAGGACCTCTAGATCTAGACCCTTTTTCTTTGGAGCAAAAGATTTTGGTTACTGATTCAGTTGTTGTTGGGTATGCAGTGTTGGAAATGAACCCTCATATATGCTGGACAAATACTTCACTATATTGGTTCAGAACTGTGTGTGTGTCTTGCTTTTTTCATTAACTTCTTAGGGAAGTTTCTTTGTCTTTTTTGTTGTTGTTTTGTTTTTCAAGACAGGGTTTCTTTGTGTAACAGCCCTGGCTGTCCTGGAACTCTATTTGTAGACCAGGCTGGCCTCAAACTCACAGA
>NC_022027.1:57271079-57274132 GCF_000317375.1 Microtus ochrogaster | reverse complement strand
GAGACAGGGTTTCTCTGTGGCTTTGGAGCCTGTCCTGGAACTAGCTCTGTAGACCAGGTTGATCTCGAACTCACAGAGATCCGCCTGCCTCTGCCTCCCTAGTGCTGGGATTAAAGGCGTGCGCCACCATCGCCCGGCCTCAGAGGATGAGTTATGACTTCCTCGGAAGAATGGCATCAGGAAAGCAGGCATAGGGCTGGAGCAGTAGCTGAACATTGCAGCCTCCTCCAGGAACTGGAAATGGCATGGGCTTTTGAGATGACGCACTTCCCCCAAATCCTCCCCAAAACATTTGAACTCTACCTATGTGGCTAGGTAGCATACAAAGTAATGGCTTCTTCATACATAGGTATCGTACAGTGTGCTAATTCTTTCCCCTCATTTCTTCCTCACGCCTCCTCTTCCAGCAATTCCCTTTCCCCCACCAGTTCTGATTTCATTATTTAAAATATTCACGAGTAGCCAGGTTGCTCATGGCCATATTCCTAGACTTGGGAGGCCAGTGCGGGAGGATTGCCACATGTTCAAGACTAGGTACTTACTGAGTTCCAGCTCAGCCTGGGTTAGTGTGAAACCTGTCTAGGACAAAAATTTTCGAATGGTTTATTAATTTTGTTCAACTTTGCTGCATCTTCTGGCATTATTTTTGTTATTTATATTTGTCTAAAAACTTGTTCATTTCAAATATATTGCCATAAAGTCATCGTATTTTTCCCAACCACTACCCAGCGCTTCCCTGTTAATGTTTGTTGTCTCCTCTCCTGTGTTCATGGTCAGGTTTGCTGAGGCTTCTGTTTTAAGTTTCTAAAGACGGAGCTCTGGATATTGCTGGGTTTTCCTGCACCTGCTGCTCTGTTCCCATTAGTGCTAGGGCTCTGTGAGCTCTTTAGGCCTGCCTTAGTGTAAACCTCGAGTTTGAGCCTCTTTAATGACTCAGTGTGGTTTCGTGTTTTCTCGGCCTTGCATTTGAGGCTGTAAATCCCCCTCTAAAGATACGCCAGGTGTATCCTACAAGTTTTGTTTTTCCACTCTGAATATTCTGCATTTTCAGTTTTAATTCTACCTCAACCCAAATTATGCATTGAAATACTTTCAGATTTCTTCCTCATCCCTCCTTCTCTCCTTTTCTTCTTCCTGCTCCCCCTTTTGAAAGTGGGGTCTCATTCTCATCCAGGTTGGCCTAGAGCTCAACCTTGTAGCCCAGGTAGCTGTGATGAAGTTTTTGAAAATATAGTTCTTCTCTTCTTGGATGAAGTAGAAACCATACTACTTCAGACCATGTTGAGTGGGAAAAAAACACTTCCAAAATTCTGTGTATGCTCCAATAGCTAGCTTCTCACAGAGCTGGTAAATAACAACGCTTAAATTCAAATCCGGGCAGGTCTGTCTAAATCTGCCTGCCTCTGCCTCCTGAATGCTGGGATTAAAGGTGTGCAACACCATCTTCTGGCTTGAGAACTTCCTCTTAAAGATCATATCTCTCAGTTACTCGGATCCTTCAGATAGTTCTACTTATGGACATTTACTTCTTTATCTCCTGGTTTTCAGTGTGACAAATACAAGACCGGAGTTATTGACGGACCTGCGTGCAACAGCCTCTGTGTCACAGAAACACTGTACTTTGGAAAATGCTTGTCCACCAAGCCCAACAACCAGGTATGGACAGAAATAAGCACTCCAGAATGTCAGTAGGTCCAATCACATCATCATTAATTACTGTTTTTCCTACAGAGTCTCAGGTGGCTCAGACTGACCTCCGACTCTCTCTGTGGCTGGAGCTTTTCTTAATCCATCTGTCTCCAACTCCTAAGGGCTGTCTCTACAGTCATGTGCCACTGTACCTGGCTAGTGAACTCAAAATTCCCTTAAACTAAAAGCATCATTAAAAAATTCTGAAGCACCAGGTGTTAGTGGTGCAAGCCTTTAATCCCAGCACTCAGGAGGCAAAGGCAGGAGGGTCTCTGTGATTTCGAGGTCTGCCTGATCTATAAGAGCTAATTCCAGGACAGCCAAGACTACACCAAGAAACCCTGTCAGAAAAACAAAACAAAAAGTCTTGAAGCTAAGCATGGTGTACACGTATCAGGAAGGATTTCAAGTTCAAACCCAGCTTGGTATACATAGCAAATTCCAGGTCAGACAGGACTACAAAGCAAGCTCCTGTCCAGTTTTCAGTAGGTATTTGTTTAGGAAGGCATGGCGGCGCGTGTCTACAATCCAGGCACTCGGGGACTGAGACGGAGGATCACTGCACATTTAGTGTCAGCCTAAACTACCTGAAAAGACCCTGACACAGTGGAACAAACAGACTTGTGAATCCCTTCCCCAGCGTCTTAGAGGAGGGCTGTGTGATGGACAGCTGTCCTTAAGCAACCGACATTACCCGGAAGGGTGGGAGACACACAGCTCATAGATGAGCAAATAAATAATAAAATCATTATAAATGTACTTTCTATCTGGGAAAAGCACAAGGTGAAATAGCAAAGGAGGTGGAGACAGATGTGCTTGGGAGCTGGTACGCACCGTCTGGGGGTGTGGCCCAGATGGTAGAGCGTTTGCCTACCCTGCGCAAAGCCCTGGGTTCTCTCCATGGCACGGCAGATTCCTGTACTCTCAACTCTCAAGGGGTGGAGCCAGGCAGACCAGAAGTTTAAGGTTACCTTGTTGGACTAGAAGTCCAAACATCAAGGGAGGACTTACTCCAGACACCACTCACAGCCGCAATTGATGCAAAAGCAAGAGGATTTTTATTCTGTCATGACAGGGTCCTTCAGGTTCGGGATATGAAGGATATGGATAGCTGTTACAGCCCATCTTTTAAAGCGAAAAGCTACAGACACAAGAGGGGAACCTGTAGGTTGTTGGTTTATTCAAAGGTTTACTAGCAATGATTGGTCTATTCCAGGGCAGGAGACTAGCTGCGTGGTCAGGTGATAAGGGAGAGCATCTGTGGTCCATCCTGACCTTGTTCTAGTGACTAAATCAATACATCAGGAACTGAGTCAACATCTGTGGGTTGTCTTTGCCTCAATTCCCAGAATGGAGTTATGTTT
>NC_022027.1:57267584-57270659 GCF_000317375.1 Microtus ochrogaster | reverse complement strand
CACTGAGCCATCTCTCCAGCCCTTCAGGGAAAGTTTTTAAAGATAACATTTGAGCTCATACTTCAAGAGGAATTAAACTGTAGGCATAGGAGAATGAACTAAATCGCAAGTAAACCACAAAAAGCTGATAAATACGATGCAGAAGAACTTATCATTAAAACAATATCAAGAAAAAACAAGATTATTGCAGTTTTCCTGGATGATGTTCAGGACAAATGACTGGGTAATGAGTCAGCCTGCCTGCCAGACTTCAGTCTTGGGGTTTGGCTTTTTTTATAATCCCCAATGAAGGACTTCCACCTGGTGTAACTGAAAGTCCATCTGTCTGGGGTTCTGAATATGATTGGGTATGTTTTGATATGCCATTATTTATTGGCACAGAAAAACACAATCTGTCAGTTTGTGCCCCTTGGAGTGCTGTGGATGGTGGTGGCCAGCAATCTGTGGGGGCTCAGAGTAAGGCCTTATAAGATGGGGTAATCTGTAGGGTCCTTCAGGGGTAGGCACAGCCTGAGCTCCCCAGGGCCGCTGTTCCTAGGCTCCTGTCTACCTTACAGTGAAGTCCACAGCCAGAGTCCCAAGGCCTCAGCTGCTTTAGGGAAGGAAAATTCAGGGGCCTTCTGTTAAAACAAAGTTCAACTTCCAGGGGTGTGTGTTGAAACACACCTTTAATTCTGTGAGTCCAAGGTCAGCCTAGTCTGTGTAGCAGGTTCCAGGACAGCCAGAGCTACAGAACAGAGAAGCCCTGTCTCAGAAAACAAACTAAGTTCAGGTGTTGTGGCACACAGCTGCAATCCCAGCACGAGGGAGGCAAAGGCAGAGTTTAAGGCCAGCTTGGTTCACAGAGCCCATGAACGAAAATCTATAATGAAAATCCCCGTCTTAGAAAGGAAAATAAAACAACAAAAAATAACAAAAAAATAATTCCCATCCCAAATGGAGAAATGGGACAGAAAATGAGACTGGACATGATCAGAGTTAAGGCCCACAGCTCCTGAATGTGGCGTTCAGGCTCCTAAGAGCTCCAGCAGGCTCGACCCTGGGAGTTGCTGAAGACTCTTGTGCTGCCTGTGGTCCCCTTGGCGCACACTCCTTGTTCCTCACATCCTCTTCTAGTTTCTTTTGCAGGTGACTTTACTCCAAGCTTAATAACCATTTTTGCATTTAACACATCGTTTAGCCTTGCATAATGTAGTAAATACTCTATAATGTTAATTTGATACATACCAACAGCCTGAACAGCTTAGAGAGATTCTAAATCTTAGCTGCACTGGTTTTGTTTGTTTTTTGATTTTTTGAGACAGGGTTTCTCCTGGCTGTCCTGGAACTAGCTCTTATAGACCAGGCTGGGCTTGAACTCACAGAGATCCACCTGCCTCTGCCTCCTGAGTGCTGGGATTAAAGGTGTGCGCCAACACCGCCAAACTGTATTGTGTTCATCTTTTAAAAGTCTTTTAAGGAAAAAGCCTTGGGAATACTTAAGATTCGCATTCAGAAATGAAGTCAGGAGCGGGTGTACTGGTGCGTGCGTTGAAATGAAATCGGGAGCGGATGTGCTGGTGCGTGCGTAGGAATGAAGTCGGGAGCGGGTGTGCTGGTGCGTGCGTAGGAATGAAGTCGGGAGTGGGCGTCCTGGTGCGTGCGTAGCATTCAGGGGATTAAGGCCAGAGGATTTGAGACCAGCCTGGACTACACAGTGACACTATCTCAAAAGGTAAAAATAAAGTCACTAATCTAGTTCAGTGGCTCAGTGCTTGCTTGTGTTGTGTAAAGGAGGAGACCCTGAAAATATGCAGCTGTCCGCTTTGTACCTTCTCCTCTCGTATGATACGTAATGCAATTTGCCATTCTTTTTCACAAAGATGTATTTAGGAATTTGGGATAATCTACCAGGTCTTGTGAAATGTCAAATGGAACAAGCTCTTCATCTTGACTTTGGAACTGAATTGGAGCCAAGAAAAGAAGTAGTGCTGTTTGATAAACCAACCAGGGGAACTACTGTGCAGAAATTCAAAGAAATGGTCTACAGTCTCTTTAAGGTGAGTGTGTCTAGTCCTGCACCTGCAGTGTGAAGCTGGGTTCACACAAAGGAACCCACAGGACACTGTCTTAACTCGCCCTACTGTTGGCATTCTTTCCTTTCAAGCCTCCGTCCTGAAATGACCCCAATAAAAGGGGAAAAAAAATGGATGTTAACCTTTATATTATTTATAATAGCTATAAATAGAATTGAGGGGCACTCGATTGCTGCACATTTTGACATTCAGTTGATGACAAGAGCCAGGCACAGCATCTTATACCTGGAATTCAGCTACTCGGAAGACTGAGGCGAGGCAGGAAAGTTGCCTCAAGTTTGAGGCCAGTTAAGTTGGGCTACATAGTTAAGTCCCAGGCCAGCCTGGCCTACAATGTGAGGCCATGAGCATAAATAATAAGTCTGATACAAAAAAAGTGAAATAAAATTAATGTAGTCTCAATAGCTGGATTCCCATTATATGGAGGAATGAGCCAAGGACCACTAAACTATATCCCTAGCCCTTCACTTTTATCTTTTGTTTTTTGAGAGTTTCTCTGTGTAGTAGACCAGGCTGGCCCCGAGCTCAGAGTCTGCCTGCCTCTGCCTCCTAAAGGCCAGGATTAAAGGTGTGCTCCAGCTTCACCCAACTCCTTTTTAGCTTTTTAAAAATTTACTTTGAAA
Organism: Microtus ochrogaster; assembly: GCF_000317375.1. Taxonomy (NCBI): domain Eukaryota; kingdom Metazoa; phylum Chordata; class Mammalia; order Rodentia; family Cricetidae; genus Microtus; species Microtus ochrogaster. The sequence goes on along the minus strand of NC_022027.1, from coordinate 57,267,961 downwards.
CAGACTAAATTGACCGACCAGACAGGCTTTGAATTGTAATCCTCAGCTTTCTGTATTATTTCTAGTATTATAGGTGTGCACCATTACATTGGATTTGAAATTATTTAAATCCATGTTCGTGAATGTTTACAATCCCAGGGTTTGGAAGGCAAAGACAAGAGAAGCAGTTGAGGCCTACAGTTCAGGCCATCTCAAAAGAAAGAAAACTTGTTTAGGTTTTTCTTATTTTTTAGGTTTCATTTTTAAAAAAATAGTAACTAAGCCGGGCGATGGTGGCTCACACGTTTAATCCCAGCACTCGGGAGGCAGAGGCAGGCGGATCTCTGTGAGTTCGAGACCAGCCTGGTCTACAGAGCTAGTTCCAGGACAGGCTCCAA
>NC_022027.1:57263478-57267484 GCF_000317375.1 Microtus ochrogaster | reverse complement strand
CTAAGGAAATGGCTCAGAGGTCACTTGCCGCCAAGCCCAATCTCCATAACCCACAGGGTACAAAGAGGGAACTGATTTCCACCACCTCTCTAACTTCCACCCCACGCCAATCCCATACATACGCTGCATGTGTGCCCAGACACACACACAGTATACATGATAATCATGTTCGGTACTTGGGAGGTGTAGGGAATTCTTTCTGTGGCAGGATAACTGCTAGCATGGTGATGTGACCTACAGACTGATTCCATTACAGAGAGGCCTTTGGTTTTGTTTTGGATTAGAGATTAAATTCAGGGCTCTCACACATGGTACTCTAGTCTGCTAAGATACACAAGCTTAAATTAAGGATCCTCCAAATTTTTATTCCTTCTTTGTAACTCAACAAATCTTTATCTTGACAGGCAAAATTAGGTGACCAAGGAAACCTCTCTGAATTGGTCAACCTCATCCTGACAGTGGCTGACGGAGACAGAGATGGCCAGGTCTCTTTAGGAGAAGCCAAGTCAGCATGGGCCCTTCTCCAGCTGAATGAGTTTCTTCTGATGGTCATACTTAAAGATAAAGAACACACCCCCAAACTAATGGGGTTCTGTGGTGACCTCTATGTGATGGAAAGTGTTGAATATACCTCTCTCTATGGAGTAAGTCTTCCATGGGTCATTGAACTTTTTATTCCGTCTGGGTTCAGAAGGAGCATGGATCAGTTGTTCACGCCGTCTTGGCCTAGAAAGGCCAAGATAGCCATAGGACTTCTAGAATTTGTGGAGGATGTTTTCCATGGCCCCTATGGGAACTTTCTCATGTGTGACACTAGTGCCAAAAACCTAGGATACAATGAGAAATACGACTTGAAGATGGTGGATATGAGAAAAATCGTGCCGGAGACCAACCTAAAGGAGCTTATCAAGGACCGCCACTGTGAGTCTGACCTGGACTGTGTCTACGGTACAGACTGCACAACTAGCTGTGACCAGAGCACCATGAGATGCACGGCAGAAGTAATACAGCCAAACTTGGCAAAAGCCTGTCAGCTGCTCAAGGACTACTTACTGCATGGTGCTCCGAGTGAAATCCGGGAAGAACTGGAAAAACAGCTCTATTCTTGTATTGCTCTCAAAGTCACAGCAAATCAAATGGAAATGGAACATTCTTTGATATTAAATAACCTAAAAACATTATTGTGGAAGAAAATTTCCTACATAAATGACTCTTAGTTCTTTTGGATAGCATCGTCATCATTGAGAATCTACATATAATTTTAAGAACATTTATTTAAGCCATTAAAAAGAATGGCTTCTGTCCCCGGGGCCTATGAAGCAAGTTATCACCTGAAATGTGTTGATAATAACGGCAGGTGTAGGGCCAAGCTATGTTCAGAACTTGTCCCTGCCCTTTCGTAAGTACATTCACTGTTAATATTTTGACTGAAATTAATGCTGTGAAAAGCCTCATTCCATAAAGAGTGAGTGCGCTGTTGATCTGTTGGCAAATCCCACTGCTGGACACGTCGTTTGCATTGATGCTGCTGTGTAAACAAGGACATTTATATATGAATTTACTAATGTTTTAGCATGGTAAAAAAAAGTCTGCACATTAACTCAAATTAAAAATGCCAACACAGGTGAATTAAAATGACTCCTTTTATTAAAAGACTGGTTTGTTGTATTATACTTACACATTTTAACTTCACATGGAGTTTAGAAAGTTGGGAGCAACTCTTAGCTTCCTTCACACGACGTTGCCCCTGACTGGAATTAACCTGAAGATCTGATGGGGTCATCTTAGCAACAATCATCAGCCAACAGACATCACCTCATGCTGGGGATGTACTTAAGTAACCATGTTCATGAAGCCCAGTACCATAAAGCAAATCCTGAACCACCTCAGCTGACAAATCAGGGCTATTTTGACAGCATAAATTTTTCCTTCTTGTGGAACCAAGAGTTACTTCTTAGGAAGCATAAATGTATCACCCGGTTTTTTTTCCCATGTAAACCTTGTAAATTCAAGATTTAATACTGTACCCTTTTAAGTTATCTTCCTATGTATATTCAAGTTTGGCACATACCTTTCAAGATCTGCATAAAACTTAAGGCCAGGCACTGGTGGTCACGCCTTTAATCCCCAGAACAGAGGCAAGCGGACCTCTGTGAGTTAGAGGCCAGCCTGATCTAAAATGTGAGTTCCAGGACAGTCAGAACTGATACAGAGAAACCCTGCCTTGAAAAACCAACCAACCAATAAACCAATAAATAAAAACTAAGCATAGAAAAGCCCACAACCCTTTTCTGTTCAAAGTTAAAATCTGGACTTGTCATTCTCAAATCTTCCAGCCATGGATTCACACTGGTTTGCTTTCAAGATTGACTCTGAGATATTTTCTTCTCAATGGAAGAACTATATCCCAATGATCGTGGGTCTGTAGCTTACCAAATTTGACATGCTAAAGGATAGCGATTCCTTCCAGGAAGACTAGAAACCCAAGAGCTCCGCTGGAATCACTTGTTTTGTTGAGGTGAGGAAATTGCCAGCGATATGGATATACTTGCCCTCCATCCCAGCAGAGGCAGTGGATCTGAGTCCCCCGCCTTTGGTTTCATGACTTCATGCTATCCCCCAGTTTCATAATAACAGCTTAGCTAACACAGAAATGGCTGCTTGGTCAATAAGTTTATTATCTTTATGAAAAACTCTTCATAGAAAATTGCTTTAGCTGTCAGCAGCCCGCTCCTGAGCTCTGAGGAAGCTTGCCTTCTTTTGAGCAACCCGATCTTTCTTCTGGGCAAGAGACATTTTGGGACGGTTCCACCTACAGGACAAAGTAAAAAATAAGAAAGACAGGAATATAGCCCCCAAGTTCAGCTGAAAAGCAGCAGACTTTGTAACTGGATGGAGGTTGAAAACCTCATTATCTGGAGATGATTTTCATAGATATGTCAATCAATCTCTCCTTTAGGTGACTGTACTCATGGCAATCCTCACGCCTCAACCTCTTGAGTGCTGAGATCACTAACTGTGCCACCACACCCACCTCAAGTTTTAGCATATACTTAGCTGTAATGGCTAGATTCTCACTGCCACCCTCAGCCTACTATTCAATACTAGGAGGCAGACTGTTGTTCTGGGACAGAATGGGCACCTCAGTAGCCATCTGAGGTCGGTGCATTGCTGTCACCACAATTGCTCTAGCAAACCTGGTTCCCTTAGCCGCTGCCACATTATGCAGAGCTAGTGATCGAGTTTGCACAAATGCACTGAAACTGAGCAGTGAAATGAAACCTTATTGCTAGAGAACAGTAGAACACAAACCTCTTCTTCTTCACTTCTCTCTTGGGCTTCTTTTCATAGACTGGATTCTCTCGTATAGCAGCATGGGCTTTCTTATACATCTCCTCCATCTGGAACAAAGCAAAGCAAACAGTATTTGCCTTCTCTTCAGACGCCCTATTAGTGAGGGACAGCACTTCACTGCCTGCTCAATCTCAGCTCTCTAGAGAACTAAGCTGATGTTTCCTGCTTAAACGCCAAAGTGTACCCTACCTCTTCCTCACAGCGTTCTCAGTGTCTACTGATGTTGAGAGGCAGCCATGCCCAGTCTGCAACAAACTTATCTTTACAGAAATAAACGGTTACCTGCAGTCTACTGCCTGACCTGCATTCTGTCAAGGTAAGGCACACACCCAGACCAAGGCCTAAGATGGGAACTCTACGGGGTAAGGAAGGTCCACTGCCAACTGAGCCAGTGAGAGGGCACGGAAAGGGGGCCCCAAATCTAGAAACCAGTTTCTTTTATCTCATATATTCCAGGTTTACAATCTACTTTTACATGACATGCTTTTTAAAGCAATTCCCAGCACTGAAGACATACTCTGCCATTTATTCTTATGTGGTAGTACAGTCTCTAGAACCTCAGACCTTACCTATTTGATTAAACTTTGTTGCTGGAAACTTGATTCTAAACTTGTTTAAAACAAATAAAGCTCCTCCAAAGCAACAGAGAAAC
>NC_022027.1:57260795-57262908 GCF_000317375.1 Microtus ochrogaster | reverse complement strand
TAGAAATGGGCCAAGCAGTGCTTAAAAGAATACAGTGTCCGTGTAATTATTTCGGGTAAAGCTAGCCTTGCGGGCAACGGGGTGCTGGGGACGCAGCCCTGCCGCTCCTATTACAACACAAACCCAAACAACCACCACAAAAAAAAATTTCTTGGCTGAATGTGGTAGCCTAGGCCTGTAATCCAAGTACCTTATATGTTGAGATTCCATCTCAGAAAATAAGCACCCCCCAATCACAGTCCACCATAGCTAGAAAGTCTGCCTAACAACGTAAACAACCTGGTTCTTCCCAACAGAGAACACAGCTTCCCATATGTAGATGAGGGGGTCATTTAGGTGAATCATGTCTGCAGAGAATAATACAAGAACACAGGAAGAGAATGCTGCAGATAAAATGAACTACCGGAGTTAGCGCTGGTGGCCTTTAATCCCAGCACTTGAGGCAGAGCCAGGCAGATTTCTGGGAATTCAAGGCCAACCTGGTCTCTGGAGTGAGTGTTAGGAAAGGCTCCAAGAGCCACACAGAGAAACCCTGTCATAGAAAACAAAACAAAAAAAGCCTGGGATAGAAGCTCAGTGGTTGAGCACGTATGTTTTGCCCTACAAAAACCTGGGTTTAATCCTGAATACCACAAAATAAAAAAATATTAGCCAAAAAGCACTGTGGCATGAACACAGGAAGCTACTAAGAAATATGCATCTCAGGGCTGGAGAGATGGCTCAGAAATCCTAAACTCAATTCTAAGCAACCACATGATGGTTCACAACCAACTACAATGGGATCTGATGTCCGTGGTTATGCAGGCATAAGCAGGTAACGCATGATATATATGTATAACATAATCTTTTAAAAAAATGCACCTAAAGCCCAGGAATGTGATGTTTTGAGCAAACACAATATAAGTAGGTCAATACAAGACCCAGAAAAAGCCTGCAGAAGCACAACCATCGTCTTAAAAGCTCAAGCTGTGAATTTAAGTTTCAAATGACATCCAAAGCATACGACCACAGAAAATGGTGCTTCCCAACCCATACTTTACAGTTACAATAGCTTAGTAATGGTGTGATATGCTCTCTATAACACACACACATTTTTCTTTTTGTTTTTGAGACAGGAACTAGCTCTGGAGACCAGGTTGGCCACGGATGCACCTGCGTCTTATTCCAGTGAGTTAATCTGCATCATCCTAGATTACTGATACCAAATTCACTCTTGCAAACACAATACCTCCTCTGACCCCTGCTTTTGCAAACAACCTGTACAGCTCCCCAGGATTAATAAACTCTAAAATATATTTTTTCATTCCATCCAAAAATCAAAATGATAGTCACAGTAGGGCATGGCAGTACATGCCTTTAACTCCAATACTAGGATAGGGTTTGGGAGGTAGAAGCAGGAGTATCTTAAGTTCAAAGACAATCCTGGTTGAATATCAACTTCCCTGGTTATGTTCAGGAGAAAGTAAAGCCTGGTAAGACAAACTAAAGAATGAATAATGAGAAACAGCAGACCTGTTCTGGGACAGAATGGGCACCTCAGTAGCCATCTGAGGTCGGTGCATTGCTGTCACCACAATTGCTCTAGCAAACCTGGTTCCCTTAGCCGCTGCCACATTATGCAGAGCTAGTGATCGAGTTTGCACAACTGCACTGAAAGTCTGACCAGCTAGATGAGGCAAGCAGTGTTGGAACCACTCCCGCTACCGTGTTTGCACCCAAGACTGGAGACCCTGGAAGCCCACTCACATAAAGTACTACCTTCCCACCCAATGCTAACTCTACTTAAGGCAGTAGCAGCCCAGGAGCCTATCTATCCACCCAGAGAAACATGCAACCTTCCTTTCTGCAACTGAAAGAAACCTCAGTTAAGATTACTACCCACTGAAACAAGCATTTGCTCAAGTGAACAGGCATGTTCAGGTAAATTTTTACCATGTCTGGAGTAACGTTGTTCTTTATGTACTGAGAGAACTGTTTCTTGTAAGCGTCTTCATCTTCTTCCATTAGGTAGCGCATGTAGTCTGCAACATTCTGACCCATGATGTGCTTACGATGTACCTCTGCGCTGAACTCCTTGCTTTCAGAATCATAACCAGGGAATCGTTTGGTACTA
>NC_022027.1:57251545-57259760 GCF_000317375.1 Microtus ochrogaster | reverse complement strand
CAGGCTGACCATCGATGCTTTCCACATTGTATTCATCTCCAGTCACCTCCACTTGGCCTTCATAGATCTTGTCCATACCAAACCTATTGAGAAGCTACGAACAGAGAAGGCAACATAAAAACCCATCTCAATGCACTCAAACCACCCTAAATGTATTTCATCTAACAATGGAACAATTTGATCCTTACATTTACTTGTGTGATTTTTGTATTTCTTCAGTCGTATTTGGCTACAATTTCAACTTCTTCAGATGTAGTTTTATTAGATTTTAGGTAGGATCCCAGGCTGAAAGGAACAACTGTCTGCAGCTCTGCCGTGTAACGTCTTAATTTGGGCTACTCCTCTGCTGGTACATTATCTGGCTACGGCTTCACCATAAGCCAAGACCTCACTAAGATGTTTTTACCTATCATAGATAGCAACCTTCCCCCTACAAAAGTATATTTTAGCAACCCAGGATGATGGGGTCAACATTGACACATTGCTTGCCGACTTACACTGCAAAACAGTCAAGATTGACAGCACAAAAATAAGGCAGATTTTCCTATTTCCACCTCCTACTAGTAGACCTTGTCAATCACGTAGAAAAGCGAAATAAAAAACATGTTAATGTCCACCCTCCAAAGAGGGGAGGATATTTTCTTAAATCTTAATGTCTAAATAAACTACCTGTGATAGATCTCATCAAATCAGATTCTAAGGATCTGAGCAGAACACTCCTGGCCTACATTTTAAATGCAGGCTGGTAGAAGATTCACACACCTCTAGGTAGCTGGGTCTTTGCTGGCCAACTAGCCATTCTCAAAGTGACTTTTCAAATTCAAGATTAAAAGCTAAGTTCTGGGCTGTGAGACAGCTCACTGGGTAAAGATACTTTGTTGCCCACCCCTGGAACACAGGGTTAGAAGAGAACCAGCCCATGCAGGAGTCCTCTGACTGCCAGTGTGCTGTGGTAGGAGTGTGCCCCACTAATACACACAAATAAATAAACACATAACATCAGCTCTCGGAGGCATTAAACAATCTGAAATACTCAAACTACACCCAATGGATAGCAAACCGCAGACCCCACCACTGAAGAAACTCTTAGACAGAGCTGGTCTAGACAGATCCAGAAGTCACAGGTGACACACCCTGCGGGCCAGCAGCAGGCCGGTACAATAGGCGGCAGCATAGTTTGTCAGGCCAACTTTCACTCCGTATTTCGGCAGCTCGTTTGCGTAGGCGGCGCAGACTATCATGTCCCCCTCTATACGGGCATAGGCAATCTGCAGGGAGAAAAAACAGGTTAGTATTGTTGTTCCGGGACCAGTCCTACCTAGGTCCTTTTACCAAGACGAGGGAGGGAGAAGAGACATCTATGAACATCCATGTGGATGTGGACACCCTCACCCACATCTACAAGTTACCACTTTACAACTACACAGAAATTTAGCAAAAAACACAGTATGGCTAAAACACATACTACACGTTAGAACTTAGTTACAATTACAAAAAATAAGTAAATAAAAGTCAGGGCTGTGGTGCCAAATGCATTGGAGGCAGAGGTAGGTAGATCTCTGTGAGTTCAGGCCAGCCTGGTCTACAGAGTGAGTTCCAGAACAGCCAAGGAGACACATACTGTCTCAAATCTCCCAACCCCAAAAATCAAGTAAAAAACAAACAAACAAAAAAACCCCAATTCTTAAAATATCCTTTAGGCTAAATTCAACTAAGCCTTAGCTAGGTGGTGCTCAGTTATCAGAACATAGACAACCCTCCCTTCGCAGTCAATAAATTTGCATAGAAAGCAAGTGCACCCAGCCAGCAAATTTCAGCTAACCAGAACTTACGTGCAAGTTCTGAATACAGGAACTGCCATTTCTTGGAGGGCTTCCACACATTTTTTGTACATTTTAAAACCCATTTCAAACAGAAATAACAAGCTGGCTTTTCAGTCCAGGACCTTACTGTACAGCCAGGTGGTGATCCTGCTTGTCAGCATCGCCTTTAACAATGGGGGCTGGAGACGGCTCAGTGGCCACGCTGCTCTGGCAGAGCCAAGCACAATTCCCAGCACCCACATGGTATCTCACAACTGTCTGTAACTCTAGTTTCAGGGCACCCAACATCCTCATGCAGGAAAAACACCAGTGGTCATTAAATAATAGTAATAAAAAAGTGGGCCTTCCTACTTCGAAACGATTACCAGCTTCTTTAATGAGTCAAGTGGCACAGAGTAAGAGCCAGGAGCTTGTGTATGACAAACTCCGCAGGAGTAATTCAGAGACTAGACCACATGCAAACCTGCTTCCCCAGCCTTTCTCCCAAACTCAATTAAAACTGGGTCAGGATTTCCAAACCTGCCCAAAAATAGCAACATTTTTTTTTTAGACAGTATTTCTCTGTAGCTTTGCTGCCTGTTCTGGCACTAGCTCTTGTAGACCAGGCTGGCCTCGAACTCAGAGATCCGCCTGCTGGGATTAAAGGCGTGTGTGGCCACCACCCAGCCAAATAGTAATTTTGAAGCCTCAGGTTTTTTAAACCTAACTCCAAGAAAACCTTCTCTATCACAGAGACTAAATAGAGTTGTAGAGTCTGATCACACAATGCTCAAACATAACTCACCTGGCAGATGATGTCTCTGTTAGTTACACGAACTATCATCCTGTATTTGGGTGTGTTGTACTTATTTTTGTCTTGGATCACTAATCGTTTCCGAGCATAGTAGTCGGTTTTACCCTCTGCAAGAACAAAAAAAATTTAAGACAGATATTCCACCACAAAGCTGATTCAGAAACAAGACCAGGAGAAAAGCTGCTCATACCTCGCCGCCTTCTAAATCTCACTTGGTATCTCTTGAAGTAGGCCTTGTTCTTAACAACTTTCACAAACCCCTTTAAAGGGAAAAAAAAAAAAAGGTCATCAGTGTTCTACTAAATGTTTCAATGTTATTTTTCAAGCAGGCTGTCACTATGTAGCCCAAGAAGACCTAGAATTTGATAAGCTCCTGAGTGCTAAGTTAATAGACTCCAATCACTTTGCTTTAGTCTGTACTTCTGACCTGAGTTAACCGTGCAACAATAACATTCAAAAGCAAATTAATACAACTGTCAACTTGTAGCATGATTCCAGACTGGAATCTACAACCACTCTGGAGCAGTGGCTCCCAGCCTTCCTAATGCCATGACCCTTTAACACGGTTCCTCAACTGTAATTTTGCTGTTAGGAATAGTAATGTAAATATCCAGTATGCGACCCCAACCCACAGGCTGAGATCGTACAAACACATAACCAAGCATCAGAAAAGCTGTAAAGGTGGATGCGAAGGCAAGGCCCGAGGCTCAGCCCTCCACAGCTGCGGGATCCTACTTCTACTAAGCAGGTATAAACTCATTTTCGTATTCTCTTTATAAACACCCTTTCAACTCCTTTGCTTGCTTCCTCGTGAACCGGTACCAACTGATCCCTGTGCCAACCTGGGAAGCATCACCCTGGACAGCAATCTGTGCTGAAAACCGGGCACCTCACCTCGAGAATTTAACCTCACAATTATCACTTCCTCCCTGCATTTGGTGAAAACCTCAACTGAGTGCCTCAGTGCTCCGGGACGGCGTACACTCCGCGGTCACTCGCACTGGGCAACGCTACCTACACCCTCCCAAGTCCGATTTCAGCAAACACACCGAAAACGAGGACCAGGCAGTAGCTAGGAAGGAGTTAAGAGCCGCCAAATCCCAAATGACGCGTGTTCCCTTCCGGGATCAGGAGTGCCACGGCGCCCAGCCTCCGCTGACAATCCCGGTTTAAAGGCCACTTCCCCGGGCCGGGCCGGGCTTCCGCCCTGCAGCCCTCGGGACGCCCCGAGAAGCGGCCGAGGTAGATCGGGGCCCCCGCCCCAGCAAGCCGCGTCCCGGGCACCCAACGCCGCAGCCCCTCCCCCCCGGCAGCCATGAAGGCCACGCTAGGAGCGGCGGCCGCACAGCCGAGAATCGAGTGCCATCTGCGCCCGCGCAACACGGGACGGGCCCCGCGCGGGCATCGGCGAGAGCAGGGGCCCCGGCCCCGTGCAGGCGCCGCCCTGAGCCCCCGATGCCCACTCACCATGGTGCGGAGCAGAAACCCGCAATCGCGGCTCCACGCAGACCTGCGGGCCCGGCGGCGCTAGGGGTAAAAAGACCGGAGTGTCGTGCGCATGCGCAGTATGTAGCGCCGCCAAGACGCCGGCGACGTGGGGAAGAAAGCTGCCGGAGCCGTCAAGGCGCTCGGTCTGCCTCCCCCTGCTGGCCGGAGGGTGAATGTCAGGGTTTGGGTTTTTTTGGGTTTTTTTGGTTTTTTTTGCCTTGTCTCAACCCACAAGCAGGATTGGCGGTGAGAACAGGGAATACAGGTTTTGGATTTTTTTTTTTTATCTAGGACGTTTTTAATCACGCACACACAGAGAAATACATATATTTTTCCCCCTAAAGCAGGAAAGGATAAAATTCAGTTAAGTAAAAATAAATTTACGCTGAAATCATGCCTTCCCATGACTTGAAATACTTCTGGAGTATTCATCTAAACTCGCAGCACACAGGGCCAACAGGAAGCTGGCCCGAGAGCCCCAAGCTTGAGTTAGGAGAGAGTTCCCTGTCCTGGCATCCTCTTCCCGCGCCACTTCTCGTTCTCCAGCACGTGACGGAGTGCGGATCTCCAGTCAGTTCTTAGTTACCCGGTAAAAACAAAACGAACCCCACCGCACTATCCTGCTGCACTTCCGTTGTCTTCTGGGTTCCTGACATCGTCGTTCGTTATCTCTCTCCAGCACTCTGAGCCAGCACTCTGAGCTTATTTAAGCCCCCTTCCTCGAAAGCTTTCCTCTTAGGGCTGGGGAGGTAGCTTAGTGCTGCTGTCTCCACACGTGGAAGGGACAGGAAGGAGGATCCGTAAAAGGTGCAAGGTTAACCTGGGCTGCATAGCGAATGGGAAGCCAGCCTGAGTTGCTGATACCTGAGGGGGAAAAATGTAAACAATTATTTAAACATGTGAAAAGAACGGTTATATATAAGAGTGAGAATTGTAAACTCAACGAGAATGCAATCTGAAACAAATTCTATATGCCCGAGATTTATTTTATATTATATTATTTATACACACACACACACACACACACACAAAATGTTCTGTCTGCTTGTGTCCCTATAGGCCAGAAGTTGGCACCAGACCTTATACAGGTGACTGTGAGCAACCATGTGGTTGCTGGGAATTGAACTCAGGACCTCTTGGAAGAACAACCAGTGTTCTTAACTCCTGAGCAAATCTCTCCAGCCCCAGAACTAGCTCTTTATAGCAGGCTGGCTTTGAACTCACAGAGAGCCACCTGTCCCTGCTTCCCAAGTGCTGGGATTAGAGTCACCACTGTCCAGCATAGCAATAACATTGTCTGACTCTACTGCCCTGATTTCTCAGGGGGTGGAGGGCAACCTAAAAATATCTTTATCTTGCTGGCAGTGGTGGCACACACCTTTAATCCCAGCACTTGGGAGGCAGAGGCAGGTGGATCTCTGTGAGTTCAAGGCCAGCCAGGGCTACAAAACGATATTCTCCCTCTCTCTTTCTCTCTCTCTCTCTCTCTCTCTCTCTCTCTCTCTCTCTCTCTCCCTCCCTTCCTCTTCCTCTCTCCCTCCTTTTCTTCTTCTTCTTCTCCTTTTTTTTTTACATATATTTATTTTGTTGGAGGTGGGCCATGTATGCCATGGCCAACATGTAGAAGTCAGAAGACAACTTTCAAGCAATACTCAATCATTTCCTTCCACACAGCTCTTCTGATCAGATTTGGGGCATCAGGCCCAGTGACAAGGGTGTTTATCTGCTGAGCCATCTCCTTCCTGTTCCTGCATTGAGTCAGGTGCTCAGTGTGTAGCTCAGGCTGGCTTCAAACTTATAATAATCCTTTGCCTCTCCCTGAGTCCTGAGGTCAGAGGTCAAGCCATACCCAACTAAATTTAATTACTTTTAAAAGTCAGATCTGTTTTGGTTTTGAACACTTGCATTGACATAATTCAGAGCAAGCGATAGTACCTAAGTAGATAAATTCGTTTTTCTGAAGAGACTGATGTGCTCATGATTTGAGCACCTTTATTGTCTCTCTGTGTGTATGTATATGAGTGTAAGCTTAACTGTGACATATGTATGTGGGTGTGCACATGCAAAGGCTTTAAGAGGGTGCTGGGTGTCTTCCTCTGTAGCTCTCTACCTTAGACCAGGCTGGCCTTGAACTCAGAGACCCACCTGCCTCTGCCTCCTGAGTACTGGGACTAAAAAGTGTGTGCCACCAGTGCCCAGCCCCTACCTTGTTCTTCTGAGGCAGAGTCTCTTGCTGAACATGGAACTTAACTTTTTTTTGTGGCTGGGCTGACAGCAAAGGCCAGTTTTCTTCTTGTCTCTGTCCCCACAGTGCTGAGGTTACAGGAATGCCTGAGACCATACCTGGTTCCAGGTTCAGGCTCAGTAAGAGACTACCTCAAAAGGATACAGTAGAGAGTAATACAGGAAGACGTCAGCACCCTGATAGCCTCTGTGTGTGCACATCACATACATAAGACACACTTACGCTTACACAAACTAGCAAGGCAGTAAAGGTGCCCAAATAAATAGCAAATTAGTCTTTTCATAAAAATGAACTTTGAGGACCTAGGTTCCACTACAAGTAACAAATAAACTGGTCATGAAAGTCATCTCTAATCCCAGCCCTGGGGAGTGGAGACAGGCAGGTCATTCAGGGAGACCTCTGGCTACACTGGGAATTAAAAAGGTGGGCGGTGGTGGCGCATGCCTTTAATCCCAGCACTCGGGAGGCAGAGGCAGGCAGATCTCTGTGAGTTCAAGGCCAGCCTGGTCTACAAGAACTAGTTCCAGGACAGGTACCAAAAAAGCTATGGAGAAACCCTGTCTCGAAAATCAAAAAAAAAAAAAAAAAAAAAAAAAAAAAAAGGAATTAAAAGCCATTCTGGGTGAGTGACAAAACAAAACAAAAAGTGTGTTGTGCTATTTAGATATGACACTTTGTTATTTAAAAATCACCCCTTCCCCCCAAAAAAGAATCTTTCCCACAGGGATGGAGAAGTGATTCAAAGTTAAGAGTAGTCACTGGTTCGATTCCCAGTACCCACACAGTGGCTCACAACACCCTCTCCTGACAGGCCACCATGGTCATGCATGCATGAAGTGCACAGTCATACATACTGGCAGAATAAAAGTAATTTTTTTAAAAAAGAATCTTCTGCATTCATTTTAGAAAGAAAGAATTCCAGAATTTAATCTTTTTCTCTTGTTAAAAAATAATAAAAGTATTATTCAAGTCCTGCTACACGCAAAAGCAGTTTTCAAATGTCAACATCAGAAACCAAAGTCTTCATGACCTTCAGAAACAATTGCCTTCTGTTTTGAGGCCACAGCACAAGAAATCTGCGTTAGCATTTTCCTGGGGCCTAGAAGGTGTCAACTCCAGAGGAGATGCTTAGAGTTTCTGGTTCTCAGTGTGCTCAGGGTTAGGCGTGGCCGTAACTATGTGTTGCATTTGTTTCATAATCCTACAGTATTTAACAATGGACTTTTTTCTTTATATTTGTTTTGAGTATGGCTTTGTAAAGTTTGAGGCTGGGGCAAGATGCTTTTCTCCTGCCTGGGTCAAAGGAGGTTCTTCTTGGAAACTTACACACGCCAGAGATTCCAGGCTGTAAAACATCTGTGCTGTCCTAAGTCCACTGGACTTTCACTGACTTCTCTTGATCTATTGTTGATCTCAGTGACTCAGACTTGAGTGGAAGAAAGAAAATGGGTCTCTTGGGTTTTTGTATATTCAAAATAGCATAAGCAAATGTACAACTCGGTGTTAGGGCACTTCCCTAGCGTGTGTGGAGCCCTGGGCTTGATCTATACCACTACCCTCTGTCCTGGCGAGTTTTATGTCAACACATAAAACTCAACAACACAGGCAAGAGTCAGCAGAAGGAGGGGTCCTCCCTAAGATCCAGCTACAGGGCTTTGTTGTAATTCAAAACAAGGTCTTGAACGCTATTTGTGATAGAGGGTGGAAGGCCTTGAACTTCTGATCCTCCTGCTTCTGCCTCCTAAATGCCAGGCTTATAGGCATCTCTCTTTTAAGAGAGGCTGAGGTGTTGTGTGAGAGACTCCCTGCAGAGATAGCACACACACATCTGTTTCACTCAAAAGGGAACCAGAACAAAGTAACAAC
>NC_022027.1:57246350-57251165 GCF_000317375.1 Microtus ochrogaster | reverse complement strand
CAGATTGAGCAAGCCAGCAAGCACCACCCATTCCTGGCTTCTGTATCTGCTCCTGCCTCCAGGTTCCTGCCCTGTTTGAATTCCTGCTCTGACTTTCATGATGATGAACTGTGATGTGGAACCGTAAGCCAGCCAGATCCTTTCCACGTTGCTCTGGCTGTGGCATTTCCTCACAGCATAAGGGTAGCCCTGACTAGGACATGCGCCAAAGTCCAACTTGGAGTCACTAACAGGACTAGGGGCAAGGGGTTGCTTCAAGCGCAGAGATGACCGAAAGCAGCTGTTTCTCCAAAAAGCTCACCCAGAACGCCTTACAACCCAAGAACACTGCATCCCTCGAGTTCTCTGAAATTGTGCTCAGCAGGTTTTCTCTGGGCAGCTCTGCCGGTCAGAGCTCCTCCGCCCCCCCCCCCAACTGTTTACTCTTTACCATAAAGCTGGAAGAGGGGCCTTCAATAGTCAGCCTTGCAACTTTCTGCTTTCTCAGAACTGTGACGTTTGTTCACCGGAATCTCAATGAGCCTCTCCCTCTCTCCGGGAGGGAATATTTCAGTTAGGAGGAAACGTCAACGTAGAGACTGAACCCAGTCCCGGTGTCTCGTGTGCGCTAGTCTGACACTTTGCCATATTCCCAGCCTCCCCGGACACCGGCCCTCCCCGCCACGCCTCCGCCTTTTTAAAGATTTATACTCTAGACCAGGTTGGTCTGAAACCCAGGGACTGGGCTCCCTTACAGACCCCCGATTAGGCACAAAACACATCCAAGCACCTGTTTTCACAGAGAGGGAAGAAAAGTTAAAGTGGCTACGTTCTGACTCAGGCAGAAAAACAGCAGCAAATGACCTTGCAGGTGTAATTTTTAAAAAAAAAGGGGAGGCTTGTGTTAGAACCGGCTAGGATGCCGGCTAGGATGCCGTGGTAAGGCGGGAGGGGAGAGGGGGAGGGGGAGAAGGGGAAAGGGGGACAAGGAAAAGGGGGGAGGGGTATTTGTCCTGGAGGGACAAAGGTCTGTCTCTGGATAGAGGGGAGACAGATGTGCCGCCTAGGTAAAAGATGATTTATAAAAGTAAAGGGGCAAATCCCGTGTTAGGATGAGGAGTTTAATTTTAATTGGGCATGTTAATTAGGTGAGTCAAAGGGGCTTTCTGATTGCTCGACTTTGGCCATTAACTTAGTGAGGAAATGGCCAAGTAAGGGAATAGACCTTGGTGGCTAAGTCTAGGAATGTAATCTAAGGGTTTTTAGCAAGGCAGGAGGCATGGAGGAGAAGGCCAAGGCTTGAGAGCCACACGCTCTAGTGGGCTAGCATCCGTTACTCATTTCATATCTCAGGGGGGGACTTGAATTTGAGACAGTTCCGCCTTAGCCTCCCAAGTGGAGGCATGTAACTTTTTTTTTTCCTTAAGATTTATAAGCTGGATGTGGTGGTATACACCTTTAATCCCAGCACTTGGGAGTCAGAGGCAGGTGGATCTCTGAGTTTGAGTTGAGTTTCAGGACAGCCAGGGATATACAGAAAAACCCTATCTTGAAAAATAAAAAATATATACATATTTTTTCTTTCATGTATATGAGTATTTTGCCTGCATGTATGAATATGCACCACACGTATACCTTACTGATGGGAAGTTCAGAAGAGAGCATTGGATCCCCTGGGACTGGAGTTACAAGTGGCTGTGAACTACCATGTGGGTGATAGGAATCCAGTTTTCTCTGACACCGAAAAACCCATCATGCAGGGAAGCTCCTTAAGCAGGAGGGTAAACAACCCAAAATAATTTCAGGATGTCCCTGAAACCTACCAGATTCACCAGGCTCCTCTCTGCCAGAGTAACAATAAAAACTGAGTCTTTTTCAAACTAAGTTCCAGGCTGAGCTGCAAAGAGGAAAACTCTGAGCCCAGAGCAGCTGCCAGGAAGATGCAGAAACCAGCCAGGCTGCTTGTGAGAGGTTTAGACCAACTGAGGCACCTGGAAAGGATACTCTCCAGCCTGCTGATCTGCCCCAGGCTGTGCAGTGTGCTCCATGTTCCCAGCTCTGTGAACTGCCCACTTATGCTGGGGTGGACCTTGGTGGCACAGCTACCTTTGAATCATTTCTGCTCCTGTAAGTAACCTCTCGCCCAAACTCACTGGTTCACCAAATTTGACTTTGGTGATATCTGTACCCTGGTCATTCATAGGCTTCCTATCTGGGCTGAGTAGACTGTGTTGCATCTTCCCCCAGGAAAAATTTTGTTTGTCACACAGCACGAAGGAGCCAGAATAGGGTTCCTGAAATTGGAGCGGGAGAGTTGTGCTCTTATTCTAGTCTCCTGGCTGCTCTTTCCTGTTTCTGTGGGCAACCTCCACTTCCACCATTCGAGGGCGATAGCTCTCTCTCACGATGGTACTGGGGATATTAATGTTCTGGATATCTATGCTCATTTCTCTTGACTTGTGAATAGAAATCAACTCAGTGTTCCCTTTTGTGTTTGTTTGTTTGTTTGTTTTGAGACAGGGTTTCTCTGTGTCATCCTGGCTGTCCTGGAATTCTCTCTATAGACCAGGTTGGCCTCGAATTCGCAGATTCAAATTGCCTGCCTCTGCCTCCCCAGTGCTGAGATTAAAGGCATGCCACACCACTGTCCAGCTTTGTACCTGTATTTTATATAATTAATATGGTGTGGTCCTATAATTCGATTTTTAAACAGATGAAGTCTACAAGGCTTGAAAGGTGCGTGGGGGGGGGGGACCTCACCCAAAACTGTGCAGTGTTCCCTTCCCAACCAAGACGTCAGAGCACCATGGAAATGTATGTGAAGATTGCAGAGCTAGTCTTCAGGTGGGAGGGGAAAGATCTTGGTCAGCAGAAACTCTTTCACTTTGCCTGTGTGGTCTGGGATGGAGTCTTTCCCTGAGGCAGTGGTTTTCAACCTGTGGGTCGTAGCCCCTTTCAGGGACAAAGAATCCTTTTTACAGGGGTCACACATCAGTTAGCCTGCATATAAGATATGGTGACGCAGGCCTTTAATCCCAGCACTTGGGAGGCAGAGACAGCTGGAACCCTGTGAGTTCAAGGCCAGCCTGGTCTACAAGAGCTAGTTCCAGGACAGGCTCCAAAGCCACAGAGAAACCCTGTCTCGAAAAACCAAAAAATAAATAAATAAATAAAATATATTTACATTATGATTCATAACAGAAGCAAATTTTCAGTTTTATGAAGAAGCAATGAAAATAGTTCTATGGTCGGGGTCACCACGACTTGAGGAATTGTGTTGTTTTTTTTTAAACTTTGATTTTATGTATGAGTGCTCTCTGCATGTACACCTGTGTGCAGGAAGAGGCCATCAGATCCCATTGTAGATGGTTGTAAGCCACCATGTGGGTGCTGGGAATTGAACTCAGGACCTCTGGAAGAGCAGGCAGTGCTCTTAAACGCTGAGCCATCTCTCCAGCCCCCAAGGAATTGTGTTAAAGGGCCACAGTGTTAGGAAAGTTGAGAACCACTGCCCTAAGGGCAGCAGAAGATCCTATGGCCCAGGGTCCTGGTTCTTTAATCTTCAGTCTCTGGGATTTTCTTTGAAGTAGAATTTGTTTTAAAAAAAATTACTAAATGTTTTGCTTCATAAACTTGGATGTTTTGAGTATGAAATATTTTCTCAGAAAAAGAATATTTATGTGTAATGAAGTTAATGAAATAAATGAGTCTAGACTTAGTCCCTCAGTATGGCCAGCATTACTGCACTTACCTGGGCCATTCTTTTCTCAACTTATTTTCTTTCCTTGGTGATGTGGGATTCCCTCTGGATGCTGTGAATACAAATGGTTAATTAATAAAGAAAACTGCCTTGGCCTGTTGATAGGGTAGAACTTAGGTAGGCAGGGAAAACTAAACTGAATGCTGGGAGAAGGAAGGTGGAGTGAAAGAGAAGCCATGGAGCCCCTGCTGGAGATGATGTGCTGAAACTTTGCTAGTAGGCCACGACCTTGTGGTGATACACAGATAAATGGAGATGGGTTAAATTTCCTTCCCTCCTTTCTTCATCTTTCTTTCCTTTCTTTCTTGAGCCGGAGTCTCGTGAAGTTCAAGGCTACAGTTCACTATGTCTCACAGGCTGGCTCTGGCATCCTGATCCCCTTGCTTCCACTTCCTAATTGTTGAGATTGCAGACAGGTAACACTCTGTATCCCTTTTAACAGTTTGGTTTGGTAGTGTCTTTCCTAATGTATTACTCAGTTCTTTCTAAAATTTCCTAAAATTGTCTCCTATCTTTAAAACCATCAGTCTGTTCAGTTTGCTTTCTGTTGCTGCCGTACAACAAGCATTAAAAGCAATTTGGGAGAGTAAACGTTTCATTTCAGTTCACAGATGGTTATAGTCTATCTGAAGGAAGCCAGAGCAGGAGCCCCAGGCAGTAAACAAGGCAGGGACCACTTTCTGCAGCAATCCTCCTGCATAAATCAGTAATTAAGAAAATGTCCCATGCTGGGACAATGCTGACATACGCCTTTAACCCCAGAACTTGGGAGGCAGAGGCAGGCAGATCTCTGTGAGTTCCAGGCCAGCCTGGTCTACAGAGTGAGTTACAGGACAGCCAAGACTACTTAGGGAAACCCTGTCTCAAAAAAAAAAATAATAAAAAATAAATTTCCCACATGTATTTATGTGTTTAGGAATATAAACACATACATATACACATATGTTACAACAATTAATGAAAAAAGAGGCCATGAATTTGAAAAAGGGAGCTATAGGCAGGTCCGAAGAAAGGAAAGTGAAGGTGAAATGATATTTTATCTCAAAAATGTGTACGGTAATCTTCAGTACAGAAAT
>NC_022027.1:57244863-57246059 GCF_000317375.1 Microtus ochrogaster | reverse complement strand
GAAGTGTAAAGAAAAAAAAAGAAGAGGAAGAAAAGCAAATGCCTCAAAGTCATGCCTGCAGGCCACAAAGGCAGCTCCTTAACTGATTCCCTCATCCCAGGGGTGTCTAGGATTATTGACAAAAACTGACCAGCACAGTGACCTTCTCTGTTGCCCAGGCTGCCTCTGAGTCCTAGGTTCGAGTGATCCTCCAGCCTCAGTCCACAGAATAACCTGGAAGATGCCTGAACCACCATCATGGGTTAGTTTTCAGATCTTGGGAACCTTTCTTCCTCTAGCTTGCAGTTCACTGCTACGTTTCTAAGGTTGATACATGATTTGGGTGGAGCAGTAGGTTTGTTTTCCCCGTTACATAGTATCATGTGAATGTTGCAGTCGTTCATTAGTGAGCCTTTGAATTGTTGCTGCTGTGAATATTCTTGAGCCTATCTCCTAAAACAAAGGAAAGAATTTTTCCAAAGCAATTGTTTTTATGCAGTTCCCACTATAACCCCAGTGATCGCTACATCTTGTTCCAAGGATTCCACGACATAGGCAGCTAGCGATCATACCCTTCCATGCTTCAAAGTTACTGCTAAAAACGGTAATTATTTAGTTTGCTTTCAAATGTCAAGATGCCTAGAGATTGAATTGGTAGTGTTTCCATGTGTTAGGAGTTGACTCTGAAATGTTCTCATGGTTCATGTTTTCAATGCTCAGACCCCAGCTGACGTAGAGCATGGCTAATAAAAGTCAGTCACTATTAAACTCTACCCCGGTTCTGATTGAACTCTTTCTGCTTCCTCCTGCTCCTGCAGACACCAATGAAACTGCTCCAGTCACCAGGCCTTCCCTGTTGTGATGGACTGAAATCACTCTGAAACCATGAGCTCAACATTCCCTCCCTTTTGTTGTGTGGTCAGTGTCCTGATACAATGACTCCAAGTCACTAGTACTCTCTGTAGGCAGAGACTGCTGGTTTGTTTCCTGGCGGCCCAGACCTGAATAATGAATGGCACAGAAACTATATTAATTAGAAACACTGTTTGACAATAGCTTAGGCATATATTTAGCTAACTCTTACATCTTAAATTAACCCATTTCTATTAATTTGTGTATAGCCCTGAGGATGTGGCCGACCGGTAAGGTTCTGACTGGCAGCTGGCATCTTTCTCTTCTGCTGCCGTTTCCCTGACTCTGCCTACTTTCTCTCTATA
>NC_022027.1:57242448-57244659 GCF_000317375.1 Microtus ochrogaster | reverse complement strand
GAGACAGGGTTTCTCTGTGGTTTTGGAGCCTGTCCTGGAACTAGCTCTTGAAGACCAGGCTGGTCTCGTACTCACAGAGATCCGCCTGCCTCTGCCTCCCGAGTGCTGGGATTAAAGGCGTGCGCCACCACTACCCGGCCACATCATCACTATCTTAAAGATAGAAAGACATCTGGGAGAAACCCTGTCTCAAAAAACCAAAAAAAAAAAAGAAAGAAAGACATCTGGGCGGTGGTGGCACATGTGATGATGCTCAACTTTAATCCCAGCACTCGGGAGGCAGAGGCAGGAGGATCTCTGTGAGTTGGAGGCTAGCCTGGTCTACAGAGCAGTTCCAGGACAGCTGGGGCAACACAGAGAAACCCTGTCTTGAAACAACAACAACAACAAAAAGATACAAAGAGATAGGTAGTCTTTTATTTTTTCACTTCTAATTTCATTGCACTGTAGTCTCACAGCAAACAGACCATGCAGGACTGAGGAGATGCTCAGTGGATTAAGTGCTTGTTCAGCACAGCTGGGGACCTGAGTTCAGATCCCCAGCACCCATGTGAAAAGCCAGGCATGGCTGCACTTATCTGTACATGTTCCAGATTCAGTGAGAGACCTGGGCTACATAGTGACTTCCAAGACAGTCTGTACTGCTGAGTTAGGCCTTCTCAATAAATCAAAAGAAAAGCAAGCAAGCAAGAAAGTTTGTGTGTAACTAACTGCCTTGAAGGAAAATGTAAATGAAAAATGATCTTTCATCACAGGAGAGAAGGCAGAAAGATTGTAAGGTCCAGAGACAGGAGATATCTGGAGCAAAACAGTGTCTGCTGGCCCCGACTGTTGTGGGAATTCCTTTCCGACAGTAGTGTTATGGGTACTGGCCTTAGGGTGTGACTTCTGTGTGCATACACGATATCTTCTAAGAGAAAGGGAAGATCTCTCTCTCCCTCTCTTGTGAGGTGGTGGGAGATCTGATCTCAACTTCCAGTGTCTCCATGGGGACAGAGCAGGGTTGGAAAACTTATTCCAAGGGCCACTGTTGAGCCACAAGCTGCAATTCCCATCAAATGGAGAGAAACTAGGCCAGTATGGGTGGAACAGTGGCCCCTCAGGAGAAAAGTTACTGGCTGCTCAGCAGCTTGTGCAAGAACAGCTAGCTGCTGGGCATGTAGTCCCCTCCACTTCCCCTTGGAATATCCCCATATTTGTTATCAAAAAGAAATCTGGCAGTTGGAAACTATTGCAGGGCCTTAGGCAGGTTACCAAATGTATGGAAATTATGGGATCATTACAGGCAGGACTGCCAGGACCTGTGTCTCTCCCTAAGGATTATCACATGGTGGTGATTACCCTCAAGGATTGCTGTTTACTATTTCTTTGCATCCTGAGGACTCACCCAAATTTGCTTTCGGTGTTCCCTCTGTTAATTTCAGAGAGCTGCACCAAAGGTATCAGTGGGTTGTGTTGTCCCAGAGCATGGCTAATAATCCAACTTTGTGCCAGTTATGTTTTCAGAGCTTTGCAGCCCCTAAGGGAGCAACATCTCCAGCTATATGTCACTCATTATATAGATGCTATTCTTATTGCAGCCTCAAAGGAATTTGATTTGCACACAGGGTTGCAGATACTTTATGAGTGACTGCAATGGTCTGGTTTAGTTGTTGCCCCCAAGAAAATGCAAACTATGTTTCCATTTCAGTATTTGGGCCATCAGCTCCTACAGGCTAGAGATCAACCACAAAAGATCACTCTTAGGATAGATCAGCTTCACACTCTTAATGACTTTTTCTTTTTTTTTTTTTAATCCTCCCCGCCCTCTCCTCTTAATGACTTTTAATGGATTTTGGGAGCTATTAATTTGATTAGACCATCAATGGAATTAACAACAGGAGAATTAAAACCCTTATTTGAAATCTTTTTTTTTTCCTTTGGTTTTTTGAGACAGGGTTTCCCTGTGTAACAATACTAGCTGTCCTAGAACTAGTTCTTGTAGACCAGGCTGGCCTTGAACTCACAGGGATTCACCTGCCTCTGCCTCCTGAGTGCTGGAATTAAAGGTTGTACCACCACCACCTGACCCTTATTTGAAATCTTAAGAGATGGCTCAAACCCCACATTTCCCAGGCTGCTGACACCCGAAGGCCGTGAATGTCTTAGTCATACAACAGTTAGCAGAAGACCATCTGAATTATATTGATTATCGCCAGCCTTTTCTTTTTT
>NC_022027.1:57237192-57242083 GCF_000317375.1 Microtus ochrogaster | reverse complement strand
TAAAGTGATTGTTCCGTACAATCAGGAGCAGCTTAGCTGGCTCCAGTTTTTTAGCCCAGAATGGACCATCTTTTCAACCACTCAGTCTGCTGGATTTGACAACCATTGCCCCCTAATAAATTAGTAAAATTTTTGAGGATCATCCGGTTTGCTTTCCTAAAATTATTTCGCTTGCTCCCTAGATTGTGCCCTTAATGTATTCACAGATGGGCCCTCCAATGGCACAGCTGCTGCAGTTACAGCCCAGAAGACTGTTAGAATGAAGGTGCCCTACAAGTCTGCACAAATACTAGAATTGGCTGCCATTCTTTAGCCTCAATTACCTTCCCGGCTGAACCTATTAATCTTTTTACTGATAGCATATATGTTGCTAAGGTTCTCCCCACCCCACCCCGGAAACAGCAGAAATATAGCCACTACCTCTGCAGGTCATGACTTGTTGATAAACATTCAATTACTTAATGTCACCTTTTTGAGGTTCATGTATAAAATTTCTAAGGAATAAGCTCTTAAGATTGTCAAGGCATGCCCTTTGTGTGCAGAACTTGCTCCTGTTCCTCATATAGGAGGTAATCCTCGGGGTCTTTTGCCCAGCCATATCTGGCAGATGGACGTTACTCATGGGGCATCTTTTGGCAAACTGGGATTTGTGCATGTTTCTGTGGATACTTATTCAGGCATGCTCTTCCCCTGCCCACTCAGGGGGAAAGGTGAAGGATGTAAAATAAACATTGCCTGTAAGCTTTTGCCTACATGGGGGCCCCAAAATTGATTAAAGTGGACAGTGGACCAACTTATATCAGTGCAAGCTCTCAATTATTCTATGACAGTTATAACATCCTTCATAAGACAGGACTACTTCACGATCTCCAGGGATAGACTATACTGGAACAGGCTCACCGAACTCTCAAAGACTATATTCACAAAACAAAAAAGGGAGAGTGTAGTACTTCCCGGGGTATCCTTTCTAATATTTCCTCTATATTAAATTTTCTAACAATTGAATCACATGCTCAAACATCAGCTGCTCAGAGGCACTGGCAGTCCCGTGGCTCCATTCATTGATGGTACAGATGGAACATGGAAGGGGCCTGATCCAGTCCTCACTTGGGGATGTGGAAGTGCATGTGTGTTTCCACAGGATGCTGAAAGCCCCATTTGGATTCCTGAATGGCTTCTGTGTCCTATGGATGGTTCTCCTGACCATCAGCCATGGCCAACAGGTACAATGGGCCCCAGTCAGGAATCCACCAGTGCTGAGTCGGTAGGCCTGGATAGTCCCGCGTGGCGTACTTCTTTCCCACTGATTGGGCTATAGAACAGCCAGTCATTTCCATTGATTGGAGACATAATAATGTTATTGGTTTGTGTTTTATTTTTGCTGAATTTTTCTTCTTGTGTTAAATGTTGGCCTGGTACTATGGTTTATGGCCAGAACACATTATTCATTGTGGTGATGGGGACCTCGATCACCTTACAAGAATGTTAGCAGGATTCTCAGGAGTTTCGTTTCCGGAATCCAGCCCAGTATGGTAGTGTTTACCTTCACGCGATGGTATCTCTGTGGACTTCATGCCTGTTTAAAACCAGAGCCAAAATAGGGCTTCTCATGCGGCTGTTTGTGGCTAATTAATGATTCTGCCCTGAACTGTTCTCAAGCTTTGTGTCTTCTGAACAGTTGTTGGGCTAACGAGATGATTGCCGCTGTGGTCCAGGTTCCGGGCTCGGTGCCCGTCCCAGTGAGTCAACTGGTGCTGAGCCGTCCTGCTGAGACTTTGGGATCACCAAGGCTGTGGTGGCCGCTACTGTCACCGTTGCTGCCTCCGAGACAGCCGGAATTGCCACCAGTCAGACGACTGCTGTGGCTAGCACTGTTGATGCCCTAGCCGGACAGGTTGCCACTGCCTTAGAGATCCAGAATTCCCTATAGAATTTTCGCCAGGGCATTTTCCGGTTTGACCTACAGACCTCCTTTTATAAGAGCAGTTGGAGTATGGCTGGCTGCTCCCTTTCCTTTCGTCACATTTATGACACGCCCACGCCAGTCCAGGCACTTATATGGCCTAGGCTTTCTGAACAGCTGGGAACTCCAGTAGCTGGAGGGTCTGCTGCTCTGCCTCTCCAACAGGGGTCAGCAGCGGCAGCAGTAGCGGCAGCAGTAGCGGCAGCAGCGATGTAAAATCGCTATTTGCCCAAGTGAGTGGGCTTCCTCCGAGCGCAGTGTGGGTCAGCAGGCCACAGAAAGACCAGTGAGCCAGAGACGGGTAAGACAGGATTCTGTCACAATCAATCTAAGACAAAGACTTGGCGTGCTGAGGCAAGTGTTCTTGATGACGGGTAAGATGTGAATTTGCGCTTCCGCAACCCAAGACAGACCTGGTCTAATTAGGGGAGCTGTTGGGGCTGCAGACCCTCGGACCCTTGACTTTCTGTGACCCTTTGCCTGACGGAGTGAACGGAGTGTAAACAACTTGTTTTCCTGTGTCTGCAGCTGCTCGGAGCAGGAGAGGCTCATGAGTTCCTGATGGCAGGGGAGTGGTTTCTGGTGGGTTTACAGCTGAAAATTCCAAGAGCTGGGGCGTGGCTATCAGTTAAGGATCCCTATATAAGCTTCCCTGGAGTGCAATAAAGTTGTCATTCTTGTCCCATGGATGACCCGTGTCTCTGTCTGTGTGTCCGTGTTTCAATCTCCAGCCCCTTGCCCGGCTCTCCAAACGTCCTGTAGTGCAGGTGCTATGTCTTTATATGTGTCCAGGCCACAAATTTCTGTTACCTTTTATCCAATAACCCATCCGAAGGAAAGTCTTGCTGGCTGAAGTTCTATTCAAAATTGGCAATTTCTCAGCTCTGGTGCCGAGTTGTCAGCAACTCTCAGTGGCTTGAAGCTGGTCTCTGTGTTTATGTCCTTGCCACTTAGAGTGGGTTCTCTGCAGAGTAAATAGTTGTTGCTTTTAATCTTTATAAAAATCAGGTTGCTCTGTTCAGAATAAAAGCCAAAGTCCTAAAATGACCTATAGCGTCTCTGTGTGATCTGTTTTCTCTCTGACTTTGTATATTAACAATGTTTCTAATCCTGCTCATTTCGTTCTCACCAAACACTTGTCTCCTTGGTGTTCCTTGAATACATCAGGTACATTTGCTCTTCCAAGCCTTTGTGCTGTTCTCTCTGCTTGTAATATCCTTTACTCGTGTGTGTGTGTGTGTGTGTGTGTGTGTGTGTGTGTATCTGTGTAGACAAAGAGAATTGGCCCCCTCCATATATAGGCATAAGTAGATACATGTATATTTAACTTATGTTCAAGTTACTATTTCAACCAAGTCCAGCTAAGACCATCTATCCATCTGCTTTTCTCTAAGTTTATCTAAATTCTCAGGAGGTGTTCTGTTCCCAACTCCCTCTTTTCTTCAAAAAAAAAAAAAGTCATTTTCACTCATGTGCTTATGTGTGAATCTGTGTAAGTGTATGCCTTGCATGTGGGTACCCTAAGAGGCCAGGTGAAGAGTCAGATCCCTCTGAATTGCAGTTGCAGGCAGCTATAGCTGCCTGATGTTGGTGCTGGAAACCAACCCTGAATCCTCTGAAAAGCATCAACTATGTGTAAGTGCTGAGCCATCTTTCTGGGTCCTCCTCCCTTCTGGGATCAAACCCAGGACCTCACGTATGTTAGGCAAGCGCTTTATCTCTGAGCTACATCATGATTGCGTTCTTTTTTTTTTCCTATGGTGGGAAAATATATATACTCTGAGGTTTACCATTATAATTCAGTGGCACTGACTGCACGCACTGTTTTTTTTTAATATTTATTTATTATGTATACAATATTCTGTCTGTGTGTATGCGTGCTGGCCAGAAGAGGGCACCAGACCTCATTACAGATGGTTGTGAGGCACCATGTGGTTGCTGGGAATTGAACTCAGGACCTTTGGAAGAGCAGTCAGTGCTCTTAACCTCTGAGCCATCTCTCCAGCCCCACGCACTGTTTTGTGTAACTCTCACTACCACCTAATTCCAATACCATTTAATTATCACGTCAACCAGAAACTATTCCATCAAGCTGTAACAGCTCTCTCCCTTCCTCTCTACCCTAGTACCTTCTAGTCCACTTCCTGTGTCTCTGAGCTTGACATCATATGATGTTTGTCCTTCTGAAACAGGGGACAAAAGGCAAACTCTGGGTTCTTAACCTATTTCGGATGAAAAGCATTATGTATTTTCCTCTGCCTGCTTTCTGAGTAAGTCATGAGGTCTGAGTGTTTACTGACTAAGAACCCCTTATGACCAAACCAAGATAAAACTAGGGGTGAAGATGGTTAAACAGAGATAAGAAACAAAACAGAGGAAGAATTATTACCAGAAAACCAGTTCAAACTAGACCAAATGTACATAAGCCCTCTAGTTTCACCGACTCTTAGTTAACTTTAAAACCACAGGTTTGGGGGCTGGAGAGATAGCCCAGTGGTTAAGCACACTCGTTGCTCTTGCAGAGGACCTGGGTGCAGTCCTGGCTTCTACACATATGGCAGCTATGAATACAAAGATGACATCCAGACCCTGGTCCTAGGAGATCCAACACTTCCCTTCTAAACTCCGCAGGCACCAGAGAGACATGTGGTGCATAGTTACACGTGCAGATAAATAAATCTAAAAGTAAAACTGTTTAAAAGTCACACATTTTGGAAGGCACGTCGCTGAGCTATCTGTAAGTATCTCGTGAGCTTCCCTGCAGACAAGAGCCCTGGAGAGGGGGAGATGCCCACCGTCTGCGTTACTTTACAGAAACTTGAAGGCCATTTTTGCTTAAAATATTAACTCTTTCCTAGAACTTAAAGATTTCTGACTCACAACTAAAGAGGGTTTAAGGCAAAGCACTCTATTTTCTCTCCAAGGTCT
>NC_022027.1:57235346-57236339 GCF_000317375.1 Microtus ochrogaster | reverse complement strand
CCTGCCTCTGCCTCCCGAGTGCTGGGATTAAAGGCGTGCGCCACCATCGCCCGGCAGAACTTCACTTATTTTAATGATTCAGTAAGGTTATACGAATGTCTCACATCTTGTTCATGGGGGCGGGGTTATGTCACAGTGTACGTGAGGAGGTCAGGAGAGAACTTTAGGGAGTCGGCTCTCTCCTCCTACCTACCATGTGTGTTCCACCATGTGTGTTCTGGGGACTGAACTCGGATCATCAGGCTTGGCAACAATGGCCTTTACGTGATGAACTGTCTCCCCAGGCTCGGAATTTTTCTGTTGTTAGATTTTCTTTTACTCTAGTCTCACGTCGGAACTCCTAAATGTTGTTTATTTACTCTTTACTGTTTTGAGGGCCCCACCACCCAGCTCCCAAATCACAACAAGGAGGCTGATTATTACTGATAAATGTCTGACCTTATCTTGGCTTGTTTCTTGCCAGCTTTTCTTATCTTAAATTATCCCGTCTACCTTTTGCCTCTGGGTTTTTATCTTTCTCTTACTTTTTTTTTCTTTTTTTGTTTTTTTTTTCAAGACAGGGTTTCTTTGTGTAACAGCCCTGGGCTGTTCTGGAACTTGCTCCGTAGACCAGGTTGGCCTTGAACTCACAGAGCTCCACCTGCCTCTGCCTTGCAAGTGCTGGGATTAAAGGCACGTGCCACTATGCCTGCCTATGTTTTACTTTTGTAATCTTTCTCTTTACTCCATGACTGGCTGTGTGGCTGGGTTACTGGCCCCTAGTGTCCTGCTCTCCTGTTTTCTGTCTTGTTCCTCGCTCAGAATTCCCCTCATATTTACATTCTCTGCCTGCCAGCCTCCCTATCCTTTCTCCTGCCTCGCTATTGGCGATTTAACTCTTCATTAACCCATCAGGTGTTTTAGACAGGGAAAGAATCACAGCTTCACAGAGTTAAACAATTGCAGCATAAACAAAAGCAACACATATTTATATCATTAAACAAATATTCCACC
>NC_022027.1:57227309-57229331 GCF_000317375.1 Microtus ochrogaster | reverse complement strand
GCCTGTCCTGGAACTAGCTCTTGTAGACCAGGCTGGTCTCGAACTCACAGAGATCCGCCTGCCTCTGCCTCCCGAGTGCTGGGATTAAAGGCACCATCGCCCGGCTAGGGGGAAACTTCTGAGGGTCACTTTGCCTCTTCCCAGGGACTAAGTCAAAACATCAGTAACTGAGTCAACACCTGAGGGTTATCTTGCCTATGGAAAGTTCCCAACATCTCAGTATGTGCATGCAGAGCTGTTCTGTCCTTGGTTCCCAGGGGAGGAGGGGGAGTACTGAGAGTTGTCAGAAATGGTTTCAGAATTGTCTTCAAGTTCTACAAAAGAAACAAACAAAAAAGTCCACAGTGAGACCCCATCATAAAACAAAAACAACAAAAAAGTAAGCTAGGTGGTGGTGGCACGCGTCTTTAATCCCAGCACTTGGGAAGCAGGTCAATCTCTGAATTCAAGGCCATCCAGGTCAACAAAGCAAGTTCCAAGACGGCCAGGGCTACACAGAGAAACCATGTCTTAAAAACCGAAAAAGCAATAAACCAAAAACCAAAACAAAATTAAAAATAAATAAGATAAAGGATGGGCTTCTGAGCCTTTCAAAGGCTGTCGGGAAGTTTATGGCATTGAACAGAGGGAAAAACAGGTGCTAAGGAAGGACACAGCCGGCTGGAACCAGGAATCTTGTTTGTTTGTTTGTTTGTTTTTTCGAGACAGGGTTTCTCTGTATAGCTTTTGGGCCTATCCTGGAACTACTCTGTAGACCAGGCTGGCCTCGAACTCACAGAGATCTGCCTGCCTCTGCCTTTAGAGGTGTGTACCACCACCACCTGGCAGTTTAAAAGCAAGTTCAAGGACAGCCAGAGAAAAACCCTGTCTTTAAAAACATGAAAAAAAATTGTTTTTGGCTGGGGAAGAGGCTCAGTTTGTAATGTGCTTGTTTAGCATGTACAGTGCTCTGGGTTTGATCCCCAGAACTGCATCAACTAGGTGTGGTTGCCCAGACCTGCGATTCCAGCATTGGAGAAGTGGAGGCAGGAGGAGCAGGTTACCACCATCCTTAGCTACATATGGGTCAAGGCCAGTGAAGCTATGCGAGACTTTGTTTCAAGAATCAAAACTGTAAGTGTTGGAGCTCTGAATGGAAAGGTCCAAGGGAAATGGTTTCCCTAATGCAAGTGTTGCAGCTCTGAGGGGAAAGAACCAAGAAATACCGCAGTCACGCTGCACAACAAACCTCTCGAGAGACCTATTAGAAAAGACACAAGAGGGTGGATGCCTCTAATTGGGTGAGAAGCGTCAAAGAACTGAACAGGAGACAGGCTTTATATAGGGTTTCTTCGGGGTGGAATTTTCCAGGGTGGGGATTTCAAGTCCTGAGCTTGGGTCAAGCTAGGGATTGGTGGGATTTCAAGATTTCAGATTTTCTTAACCCTACATAAACTAAACGAACCAACCAGCCAAACAAACAAAAAAGTTGTTGAACGGTGTTGACACACGCCTTTTATCCCAGCACTTGGGAGGTGTATCTCTGTGAGTTTGAGGCCAGCCTGGTCTACAAAAGCTAGTTCCAGAAAAGGCTCCAAAGCCTTTTTCTTCTACAGAGAAACTCTGTTTTGAAGAAAACAAAGTGTTGGACCCTAGTGTCCAATCACCGAGGAGGAGGAGTCGCCCCAAGAGACCATCTCTCATCATAGCTGATGTAAAAGCATGAGGATTTTATTAATTCTGTCATGACAGGGTCTTCCAGCAGTTGGGAGGCTAGAAGACCCTGAATGTCTGGCACAGGCTATTTTTAAAGGGAAAAACCACAGAAGGAAGGGGTGTCTGGGGGTTGTTCTTTAACTATTATGATTGGTGTATTCAGAAAGGCTATTACCAATAATTGGCTGGAGAGTGGTTGCCAGATCAGATGAAGTAAGGGGGAAACTTCTTTTTTTTTTTTTTCTCTGTGGCTTTGGAGCCTGTCCTGGAACTAGCTCTTGTAGACCAGGCTGGTCTCGAACTCACAGAGATCCGCCTGCCTCTGCC
>NC_022027.1:57225098-57226619 GCF_000317375.1 Microtus ochrogaster | reverse complement strand
TGTAGACCAGGCTGGTCTCGAACTCACAGAGATCCGCCTGCCTCTGCCTCCCGAGTGCTGGGATTAAAGGTGTGTACCACCATCGCCCGGCTGGAACCAGGAATCTTGTGCTGTTTCCCCTCTCATTTTGCTTCTCAAAGAATAGCTGGGACCTCTGGGTTCATTCACATCCTTAGTTTTTGGACAATGAATTTTACATTTCTAGCTGTGGTTCGCAAACCTTCAGGGTAAAAACTTCCCAGCTTATTCCCTGGAACCAACTGGTGTGGACGAGGAGCTAAGGTTCCGTGTGAGGCAACCGCACCTATGATAAACACGCAGACAGGATGTAGGCAGGTGGACGAGCGCAACTCGCTCTTCCAGGCGAGGTGGTCCCCTCTGTTTCCCCACCATATTCATCTCCATATTAGAGAACACACACACACACACACACACACACACACACACACACACACACACACACACTTTCATCCATTTACTTCTTACATTTGTCTTTTTAAAAAGATACTTATTTGTATGAGATTTGTGTTTTGCCTGAGTGTATGTCTGTGTATTATGTGAGCACAGGAGTCTGTGGTGGCCAGAAAAGGGTGTCAGAGTCCCCGAACTGGGGTTACAGGCGGTTGTAAGACACCTTTGCATGCTGGGAAGTGTACCCTGGGTCCACTGTAGAAACAGGAAGTGTTTCCACCACCTCGCCATCTCTCCAGCCCCTTACACTTGTCTTCCATATCAAACTATATTTCTTAGAGACCGGAGTGTGAACACAGGTACCCTATTCTGATAACTCTAAGTGGCACAGGTTTTATAGTTGAGGAAGATCTAAACTTCCCCTGGCATTTATTTCTTTCACTATCACTTGATGTATACATCATGTGCGCGCCAGCTGCTAGAGGAGGCTAAGAGAGAACGTCTGGTGTCCTCTGGGACTGAAGTTACAGGAGGCTGTGAGTTGCCATGTTGCTGGGAATTGAATCAGCCACTGAGTCATCCACCCCTACAGCAAACCTCTTCAGTAGGCCTGATAACAGCCATTCGTATGAATGCTTCTAATATCATTGTGGAGTTGAAAATGTACTCACTTATTGTCCTTCCTTTTAGGAAAGTGTTTGGCATAGGTGAACCTCCCCCCACCACACACACATTCATACATCTCCAGTAAGTTTATTGGGGTAATTTACAGAGAGCATGGGTGACTTAAAGGTAAGTAAAACATCAAACTTCCCTCCTCACACACGCACACACACAGACCCTTACAGGCATCTTCAACATCAAAGAGCCCCACCTCAGTAAATAGTTTATGTATCATGTCATTTCAGGAGGGGTCACATGAAGGATGGTGAGCCTCTCAAGCCTCCTCCTCCTTCTGGGGGTGGGTGTTAGAGGGAGAGGGACAGAGAAATACAGACAGAGGCACACAGAAATAACGACAGAGGCACACAGAGACAGGCACACAGAGACAGAGAGACACACGGAGACAGACACACAGAGACAGGGTCACACAGAGATAGAGAGACACAC
>NC_022027.1:57220469-57224641 GCF_000317375.1 Microtus ochrogaster | reverse complement strand
CACACAGAGACAGAGAGACACACACAGAGATAAGATAGTTATTTTGTCAGAGGTGCCTCAAGCCTCAAAATCAGCATCTCATACTTGATCATTCTGACTCAAATCAAAGAAGGAAGAAGTGGGGGGCAGAGGAAGGGAAGAGAAAAAAACCAGCATCTGTTAGCATGTCTAGATCCTTAAAAGGCTTGGCGTTCAGTTTTCCTACGCCTCCCCGCTCCCAGCTTCCCCTAAGGTTACTACCTACCAGGCTGGAGCTGAAAGGGTGTCAAATGGGTGGAGCCGGTGGCAATATGGATGTAAACACTCCCTATGAGTCAGCTGTAAATTCAATTCAAATCCCCAGTCTCCTTGTCTTCCTGGCTCATCATGGTTACCACCAAAATGACGGCTGCTTTTAGAAACCCTAACAGGAGACAGGTAAAAGGGGGTTTGGTTTTTCTTCTTACTGTAGTGCTTATGAAGGTGCAATTACCGCACTGGGAATTTCAATTTTTTCTGAATTTGGATTTGTGTGCCTCATTTCATCTTTTAAAGCACAGAAGCCACTGCTGACTGTGTCTTCAGTTTTATTTTAAGAATATTATCTCACTGTACTGTGGCCATTCACGTAAGCAACCAGGAGTTATATAAAATGGTAGGTTTAATTCCACACCTTCAAGTGAGGTGTTTTAATAATTAGCTTTTGTACTTCAATAGTTTCTTCTCCTGCTGTTGCTGGTACTTGTTTTATCTATTCAATGGACAGAGGCCTACTTTGTCTGTTTAGGCTTTTAATTTCTCACATGGAGATAAAGATTAGCTCAGGAAAATGATTACCATAATATCTATTCACAAGTTCTAGCTGGTGGCAGTGTTGGCAGGTGTTTTTTCCAATCTGGGTTACATATGGTTCTTTCCAAAAATACTATAAAGCAACAGTGGTTTTTGTTTTGGTGGAAATGAGGACAGGGCTAATTTACATCCAATAAATTTTGTCTCTGGCTTTACTGACACAGACCATTTTATGTGAAGCAGAAACACATTTAACACATCTGCCACCGGGGACTTAAGATTTTATTTTCTCAAGCTTCCTTCCTTCCTTAGTGTATGGTGTGTCATGAGTGTGTAAATGCGGGTGCGTGAGTGTGTAAATGCTGGTGCACGAGTGCCGCCGTGCACATCAGGGGTCAAAAGACAGCTGTGTTCTCAGCTTCCACCTTGTCGGGGCAGGATTCATCTTGTTTGTGTTGCCGTGCACTCCAGACTGTGGTAGGTGAACCTTCTGGGTGATTCTCCGGATTACGGATGCATGCCACGGCTTCCGTCCCGTCTTTGTGTGTGGGTCCCAGGGACTGAATGCAGGCTGTCAGACTTGTATGGCTAATGCTTTTGTGCATTGGGCCATCTCCCTGGCTGCAGGCTCAGCTTTAACTAGCCGACAAAGAAACAGAACTGCACTAGGTAAAAACCCAAACAACTAGCAGGTGGTAGAGTCAGGATTTTTTTTTTTTTCTAACTCAGAGTCTTTTAGATATTTGCACTGATACTCTGTGACTTTGGAAAATAGCAATTGCAATAATTACCACTTAGTGGGTGTTTACATGTCTTACATATTCATTCCACGAAATGATCAGTTCAGTGCTTAAGTAGATATTACTAAGTGTTTTATGGGATAGAAGATTGGGGTATGAGGAGGTTAAACATAGTTTTGCCAACTACACTTAAACTTTTAGATGATAACCTCCAGTCATTGGCTGGATAAAACCTGGAATTTACTAGTTCTCAGAAAATTCGGCAGTTGAAGTGAAATTACTATGATAGTTGCATCAAATTTTATCTTGCTTTAAAACATACTTGAAGTCAAGAAACAAACATTCTTCCCCTTTTATAAGGTGATGGAGAAATGGCACGGTACTGTTGTCCTGTTTTGGTGGTATGCTTTCGAGAGCTGTCGTTTCATTTGACGGAATTTAAAGACAGATAAAGTGGCTATGGCCCAGCAAGCTATGTTCTGAACTCTCACATGTGAAGACTGCTGTTCAGATCCTTAGAACTGCATGGCGCTGCAGCTTGCCTGTAATCCCAGCACTCAGAAGGTCCAGACAAAATCCTAGAAGGAAACTGGCTAGATGAACCAGATCAGAGCGCTGCAGTTTCAATCGGGAGGCTTTGTCTCAATGAATAAGGAAGAGGGCGACTGAAGAAATGCCCCAATAATCAGCCTCACACCTCCACACACATGCACACTCACAGGCCCACACCCGTGTGAACAGGTATGTTCCAGACAGACACATGTAGAGAAGGAGAGAGAGGAGGAGAGAGACAGACAGACAGACAAACTGGAGCCACAAGCTCAGTTTCAATCAGTATTCTGCATCTACCTCCACACAAGGGTCAGAGGTGACAAGAGTGTGTGCCGTGCTGTGATTGTTAGAACCCCAGTAAGTGGAGAGGCCCCAGCTTTGAGCCACGAGTATCTTACATTCTTGTTGTGCTAAGTAAAGCGCCTAACAAGTTAACTGTTTCAGAATGAGCTTTATTTTTCCCAAAGCAAAAGTTTTGAGCATTATCTAGGACTCTGGGTGTCCTGGAATAGCACCACCAATCTAACTTTGTGTGTCTGTGGGCTCCTGACCGCGGGAGCTGTTACTGCACTTGGAATGTGTGAGTGTGACCGAAAAGCTGAAACTGTTGAGAAACAAGCGGTCTCATGTGGCCAGTGGCTCTCACAGACCCCGAATTAAACAGTGTGACCCAAGAATAAAAACAAGTGCCCTGCTTTTCCAAGGAAGCGCAGATGCCAGCTGCCCTGGGTGACAGGGGTGGCATCCACCCCCAGGATGACGGTGGTAGCATCCACTGTGGATTTGACCTGGCCATGAGTTCTGCCTCTGTACCTGGGGTGACTTGACCTCTCTGAAGAATGCCTCCCTTGTTTTCTTTTGGTGACCAATGGGGCTCATGTGGCTGGCTTGAACACTTTTGGCATCAGAGGCATGGTTTTCGGTAACTTAACCCTTGGCAGGTTAGAGAAGTTTCCTTCCTGGATAGTGACCTAAATCCACGCTACAAGTATGCAGTGTGAGATGCAGGGAACTGAATTGCTAACTGAATTGGTCGTGCTGCTGCCCACTGCCACATTTACTGTCTCCTCCATGTGAGAGTCTAGACTCTAGAGTGTGAGCAGCAGAGAGGCAGGGGCAGAGGTGGTGTCAGAGGAGAATTCGCACAGGGGAATATCACTTACGAAAGTGCCTGGGCACCTGCGAGCGTTAGAATTAACAATCAAAGTGGGGCATCAATGTGTAAGCTCTCTTACCAAATACATTGACGCACTTGGGGCAAGGGAAAGAAAGGCGTAAACCAGGGATAATGCTGGAGGGTCGGAGCTAATGGCCCCCCTCAGGGCTATTATTCTGAGATCAGTATTTTAAAATGATTACATTGGATTACATCGTAACATGCTGAGCACAGTAAGCTGCTCCTCTAGCCCTGTTCTGACTGTTTTCACTGCATTCTGTTTTGTCTTTTCTGGAATTCTGCATACATGGAACTGTATTTTATATATCTCGCTGTCATTCTTTTTAAAATTGGTAATTCATTCACATACTTTTAAAATGGAAAAGTACTATTTTAAGCCTTTTGGGTATTCACAGAAAAGTCCTCTTCCCATCTCTGGAAATGCTTCACTCTCGATTACCCCGTTTTCCACTTTTGAAACCACCAGTGTTAATAGTTCCACGGTGTTCTCAGCTATAGCTATTCTCGCCCACCCACCCAAGACAGGGTTTCTCTGTGTGTAGCCTTGGCTGTCCTGGAACTCGCTCCACAGACTGAGATCCACTTGCTTCTGCTTCCTAAGTGTTGGGATCAAAGGTGTGCACCACCATCGCCTGGCATATTCTTCTTTTTAAAGATTTATTTATTTATTACATATACAGTGTGTTCTGCTTGCATGTATACTTGCAGGCCAGAAGAGGGCACCAGATCTCATTACAGATGGTTGTGAGCCACCATGTGGTTGCTGGGACTTGAACTCATGACCTCTGGAAGAGCAGTCAGTGCTCTTAACCTCTGAGCCATCTCTCCAGCCCTCCTGGCATCTTCTTCTTCTTCTTCTTCTTCTTCTTCTTCTTCTTCTTCTTCTTCTTCTTCTTCTTCTTCTTCTTCTTCTTCTTCTTCTTCTTCTTCTT
>NC_022027.1:57218428-57220369 GCF_000317375.1 Microtus ochrogaster | reverse complement strand
TGTAGACCAGGCTGGTCTCGAACTCACAGAGATCCGCCTGCCTCTGCCTCCCGAGTGCTGGGATTAAAGGCGTGCGCCACCATCGCCCGGCTATGGCATATTCTTCTTAACTAGGAGGTTTGAGCACTGTTTTAAATATTATTCAAAGAACCTTAGGGCACCCCATTTATTTCTATAATGCCTAGTGTTCTTTTTAGGTTCTGACTCCAGACGTCAAAATGTGACATTTACTTATGATGTCAGTAACCTTTAAGCCATATCTAGTTCAAGTTCTTGAACCTATGATTCTAGAATCCATTGAACAAATATGAAAATATGACTACAAATCACATAAAACAAACCCTCCTGGCCTTATGGAGCCAGATGCTTAGTAGGAGACTCTCAACATTCCCAAAGGAGTCCTGTAATTACAGTTTCCTGGAAGGTGATTGGCAGGACTAACATGGGGGGGTCAATCAAAGGATGCGTCTCCGACTCAGAGACCAGGGCCTGGGTGAGATGAGGGCCAGAGAGGAGAGAGGTGTTTGGCCCTGGAGGACTTGGTTAGGAGATTTGGTCTAAGGGAGTTTTGGGACGCTGGACAGGGACAAGGTCACATGACACAGTATTCTGAACAAGCATTCTTCCTGTGCTGTGAGGAGATTTAGAGAAGGGCAGGAGGGTTGTGGATAAATTAGGTCACTGTCCCGACAGTCTACCTGCAGGTGAGAGTAAGTTTGATAGGGGTGGTTGGTGCTGGGGGGGACATAGGACAGGTACAAGGAAACTTTAGCAGATAAAAGCAACAGGATCAGCAAATAAATTGGAGAAGTAGATGATAAAAATGTTTCGTTTTGTTATGCAAGATGCATTAAGTTATAATGAAGTTGATAAGTTGACTTTAATAACATGATCTAAAGTTATGCAAAAAATTGCCTCAGGCTGTTTTGAAATTTTCAAAGGTTTTAGCTGGGTGGAGAACATGGTTTTACTTCCCATTTCTTATTTCCTAGTTTTGTTGAAAAATACTCTTTTCTAGAAGTGCTTATGCTAGTGGAAACTTTTCCAGACAGGTCTCACAAATACAAATACAAAAAACAGGGGTATCAGATTAGCAAACACTTTTGGAGCTTTTTTTTGACTGCACGATGGTAATTTCTATAATTTTGGTCACTTCTAAGTGTATAACGAAAATAATTTATAATGCCTTTATTATTTTTCTTGCTTGCTCTTCCTGAGACAGGACCCGAATGAATAGGCTGTGGTTTTTTTTGTTTTGTTTTGTTTTTTCGAGACAGGGTTTCTCTGTAGCTTTGGAGCCTGTCCTGGCACTAGCTCTTGTAGACCAGGGTGGCCTCGAATAGGCTGTTTTTTGTCCCGAACTAAGTACTTTCCTTCTAAGAATTTCTTCCTTGGTGTTGGAAAACTGCCCATTTTCTGCCCTCTGTAGGACTCCGAATAAACCCAGTGTCCAGAGGATCACTGGGAGACCTGTTTAACCACAGAAAGTGCCACTGAGAGCTGGACTGGGGCAGCCTTCCCAAGGCTGCGCGTCCGCTTCGCGCGCCCCAGGCCTGGAAGCCGCAGCGGGACGCGGGGTGCTCGCCCGGGGGGCTCCGAGGGGGTGTGTCTTCCGCGGCCCGGACTCGCGCCGGGCGGCCCCGGAGACTGGGAAGTCAGCAGTTTGGAGCGCCGAGGGCAGGGTGCAGGGAGAGAGGGGCGGAGGACGGAGTGGGATCTCCCCGCCTCCGCTCCCCGCGGTCCAATCCCTTCGGTTTCTGCTTTTGCTTCGCCAACCCGGGCCGCGGCCCTAACCTGCTCGCTCGAACCCATTATGCCGTAGAGGCCGGCCGGCCGTGGCTCTTTAAGGGCCTCGCCGCGCCTGCGCCCTGGGCTTTCTCTGGAGCGGCCCGGCCGGAGCCGGGCGGGAGCTGGAGCGGACGCGGGCGCGGGGCTGCGCGG
>NC_022027.1:57215711-57218042 GCF_000317375.1 Microtus ochrogaster | reverse complement strand
GGCCGCAGGCAGGTGACGGGTCCGCCAGGTGCGCCGAGTGACCGCCCCGCTGGCCTCGGAGTTGACCGCGCGGTTTCCGGAGGTCGTGGCGGCGGCGGTGGCTTCGCTGGTTTCCGTGACCTCAGGTCATCCCGGGGGGCGTCGCCTCGCCCGGAGTTAATGCAAAACTTTCGGGCCGGTTCCCTCGCTCTCCTCCGGTTTTTGCTGGAGGGTATTTTAGAGAGCAGCAAGCGGGTTCCTTTGAGCGACGGTGGAGAAAAATAATGTTTTCTCCGCTGCGAGAACGAATTCCGGAGCTTCCTGAATGGAGTTTTTAGGGAAACCTGATCTGTTGCTAGTTTTTAATCTTTGCCTGGTGTTTTGTTTTTTTACATTTTAATAGTTAAAAATTCCTTAGTGTTTCTGGAATTTGGTTTCTGTAGAACAGAAAATGCTCTCCTTCTTTGACAAGTTTGTGTCAAGAAGAAATAGACATTTTTTGGTTGGGACGTGCCCTTTGAGAACTGAAGTTGTTTGTTTGGTTTTTGTTCTTGCTGTGTGGATTAGGCTGTTGACAGACGCCCGCCTCCCACCTCCTTCGAGGATATTGCCACTATTTCTGGTAGATACTGTTTTGTTTTTAGCTTTCTGACTTTAGGTTCTGTCGGGCCTTTCCCAAGGCTGTTGTTACCGATGAGTTCTCAGTGAAAATCCAGTACTTACTGACGATGCTTAATTTTGTTTAAGAGTCTGCGAATTGGGTGGTGGTACAGTACTTTATCAGTGTGTGGGTTTAATTTTCATTTTTGTGGTGACTGGGGTGAAATTACTTTATTAGCCATTTCTATATTTTGTGAAGTGCCTCTTTTACATAATATGCTTAGTTTTTCATTATCTTTTTATCTCCCTACTTTTTTTTTCAGTGCTGGGGACAGAACCTACGTCCTTGTATGATCAACTGTGTTACTTTCCAGGGTTTCTTTTCTCAGTGGTCTGAAAATATCTGCAGAATTCTAGAAATAAACAACTTAAAAGTCTTGAACTTTTTTATTTGAATTTATTTAGGTACTCTTGCTCGTCACCGTTCTTAGCCCTTGATACACATTAGCTAGCTCTCTGAGTTTTTAAGTTTTAAATTACATGCCACTTTTGAGTAGCTGAGCACTCTCCAAGTGGGATGTCAATTACTCCATTGTCTAGGCTATCTAGGCTGTACCCAGACTTTAGTCAGTAACTCTTGGGGTCGTCTGGTCAGCTGCCTTGGTGTTCCGCCGCCTGTGTTGATTATCTCTTATTTTGCTTAGTAATGGCCCCAAGTGCTAGCTTACTTCACTGTTGAATGTGCTGAAAGTGGAACTGTAGAATGCTTCTTTTGAAGTGAAAACGTGAATGGTCTTGACTTAATGATACAGTGTAGCGTTGCTGCTAAGATCTTAAGAACAATCCGCAGTCTGTAAACCCCAGGAAGGATAAAGGAGTTGTGATAGGGTTCCCCGTAGCCTTCTTCCTGCACAGCACAGACACTGTGATGGGTGAGAGGGAACTTCTGGGTATCCATGGGATGCCTTGGAATGTGTCCCCTGTGGCTGCCAGTGTTCTGAAAGCTGGGCAGAGGAAAGGGACAGTGGGTGGCTGTTTGCTAAAAAACACTTCTGCCTAATCCCTTGGCTTTCAGCCTTCAAGCTCGCTCTCCTTGAGTCTGGGGTTGGTCCAGGTCAGTGTTTCCAGGAATAAATTATGAGAGGGTAGGAGTGGGAACCTAGAAAGTGTAAGTGTACCCTTGTACAGACTGACCGTCTTCATCTTTCCCCATTGACCTTGAGTCACGCAGATCCTTAGTCTTTGGGGCTTTTGTGAGTGGCCCACACTAGTTTCTTCTTGTCCACATCCCCATTTGTAATCTTTCAGTATGTTTGGCTCCTCCCCTTGGTGTCACTAATTCAGATGTCTCTTTAATCCCAGCACTTGGGAGGCAGAGACAGGAACTGGAGTCACAGACAGTTGTGAGCTGCCATGTGAGTGCTGGGAATTGAACTCAGGTCCTCTGGGAGAGTAGCCAGCACTCTTAACTGCTGAGCCAGTTCTCCAACCCTTCTTTGTCTTGTTTTGTTTGGGAGGGACCCACACCGCCCAGGCTGACCTTGAACTCTTGATCCTTCATTTCTGTGGAGATTACAGGCTTTTGTCACCAAGACCAACTCTTCTGTTCTTTTTAGAAGGGCTCGTTGCTCCAGAATTTTACAGTGTCAGAATTGGAAATTATTTTTTTATTTTTTTGGTTTTTTCGAGACAGGGTTTCTCTGTGGCTTTGGAGCCTGTCCTGGAACTAGCTCTTGTAGACCAGGCTGGTCT
>NC_022027.1:57214003-57215161 GCF_000317375.1 Microtus ochrogaster | reverse complement strand
AAAAGGCCCCTTCCCCCAGTAGTGGGGGAGGGGCACTGGGCCTTGCGTATGCTAACTACTACAGCTATACCTCCATACCTGTTTCTAAAAGTTTCACACCAGAAGAAGTAGGAAACTGTTGCTAGAGCCAGATAATGTTAATGCTGTTTACTAACAGAGTTATAGACGAAGTAAAACCGTCCGTTAGATGGCTTCTGTGTTAAGAATTGAATAGCTTGGCTGTTCTTTGCCCCTCTTCCTCTCCTAACCCCTCATATTTCTTTTCATGTTTTCAGCTTTTTTATCCCTCCTAAGATATGTTTATTTTTATCTGTATGGGTGGGTGTTTTGCCTGCATGTACGAATGCATGTCTTTGTACAGTGTGTGTGCAGTGCCTTTAGAACTGGAAGAGGGTGCTGGATTCTCAGGAATAGGAACTTGTACAGAGTTGTAAGCACCTTGTAGGTGCTAAGAACTAAACCCAGATCCTCAGAAAGAGCTTAATCAGCGAGCCATCTCTCCAGCCAATATTTTAATTTTTAAGATGGGCTCTTGTGTAGTTCAGGCTGGCCTTAGATTTGCTATGTAGCCAAGACTGGCCTGTTCTTCTTGCCTCTATTTCCCAAGTGGTAGGATTGGATTATGAGGGGGCACTGTTGTGTCCAGTTTTCTCTGTCTGTCTATGTAGTCTTGGCTGTCCTGAGCTCACTGTGTAGACCAGGCTGGTCTGGAACTCAGAGATATTCCTGCCTCCCAAGTGCTGGGATTGACGACTTGCAGCATGACACCTGGCCAGCTTTTACTTTAAAACACATAAGGTGTGTCGGGGCGATGGTTCAGCAGGGGCTTGCTCTCTTGATGACTGAGTTCCATCCTAGGAACCTGCATGGTAGAAGGAGAGAATGATAGTTCTCTTGATAGTTGTCTGACTTCCATATGCCTGCCCTGATAGGTGCATGTGGTACCTGTATCCATATGCACTAAAAGAATACATCTAACATTCATTGTTTTCTTTTCAGAACCCACTCAAGCTTAGGTGCCCTCCCCCCCCCCCTTCAAGTTTAAGACAGGGTCTCACTGTAGAGCCTTGGTTTGCCTGGAACATGCTATATATATATATATATATCAGGCTGGTCTTTTTTTTTTTTTTTTTTTTTTTTTTGAGAGACGGGTTTTCT
>NC_022027.1:57212710-57213859 GCF_000317375.1 Microtus ochrogaster | reverse complement strand
TATCAGGCTGGTCTTGAACTCAGATCCTGCCTGTCTCTGTGCTAGGATTAAAAGTGTGCATCACCATGCCTGGCCAAATAATAGAATTTTGAATCAGAGTTCTCTATAGTTTCCAATAAAGTAGAAATAATATGTATGTTTCTTTAAGGTTTAGCTTATATAATTTAAAGTATATGCCTTCTGTGTATATGTAGTATGTGGGTATGTGTATGCATGTTTGCATGTGTGGGTGCTCATGTATATGTTTGTAGCTTTAGGGGTTCACTTTCCACCTTATTCAGTGAGGCAGTGTCTTAGCTAAACACAGAGATTACTGGTAATGGCTAGTCTAGCCTGGGGGAGCCTCCTGTTTCCCTAAAGAGAACTGACATTTCAGGCGGGCCTCTTGGGTGCTGGGGATCCAAACTGCAGACCTCGTACTTGTAACTTTTTACCCACTGAGCTCCCCTGTCCAGTGCCTTTAAATTATGTATTGCCATTTTCTGTATTCAAATATCCCCATGAGATCTGTGGTGCTAAATAGATTTTTGCAGAATGTTTAGCCACAGAACCCGAGAGCCATTCTGCTCTTGATGGAACTTTAACAAGTGTTAATAAGACAAGTGCGTCCCACTGCACAGAATCCTTACTGTCCTGCTACAGCACCTTTGTTTCCCTTTGTGTTTCTAGATAACGTGCAGGGTGTCAGTCAGAAATAACCTTGGGAAACACCGTTTATCATGATGGTATGAGAGCCTTTCCTTCTGTGGTCTCCAGTTTCTCAGAGAGGACTGACCCGTCTCTCATTCCTGCATCCTGATGGCTGCATTTCCAGCCGTCTGTCGTGATGGATCTTTCCCTGCTTGTGCTGTCTACAGATTCTGTTGCTGGGCTTTCTGTCATTGCAGTTCATTTTCCCTTTCAAGTGGGCAAAGACAATGCGGGTTCAGAACTCGTTTATTGTTCTTTGTGCTCATCCAGCACTCAGCTGTGTTCTGAAAAATGTTCCTAGAAGCTGGGTGAACTGGCCCCGATCTGGGCTTGCTTTGTTGGTTTGCTCTTGATTGTCTCGCAAGCTCATTATTAGGGTTCCAGAAGGACCTGCTAGTTCTCCGTGTTATCCATCACTGATGAGAATAGGATTGAACCGACTTTCTTTTTTTTTTTTTT
>NC_022027.1:57201026-57212586 GCF_000317375.1 Microtus ochrogaster | reverse complement strand
CATCCTTTGGAAAAGCAGTCAGTGCTCTTAACTACCGAGGCATCTCTCCAGCTCCTGAACTGACT
This sequence comes from Microtus ochrogaster, assembly GCF_000317375.1. NCBI lineage: Eukaryota > Metazoa > Chordata > Mammalia > Rodentia > Cricetidae > Microtus > Microtus ochrogaster. The sequence continues at coordinate 57,212,521 of NC_022027.1, read as the reverse complement.
TTCTTGTGGACAGTGCTTTCTGGCTTTTATTCATGGGGCCTTTTTTTTTCTTTTTCTTTTTCAAGACAGGGTTTCTTTGTGTAGCCTTGGCTGTCTAGAACTCATTACGTAGGCAGGCTGGCCTTCAACTCACCGAGATCTGCCTGCCTGCCTTTCCCTCCCGAGTGCTGGGATGAAAGGTGTGAGCCACTGCTGCCTGGTTTATAAAGCACGGGTGCAGAAATGATGAATGGCTGTCTTTGGCTTGGTATAGACATTTTGCCATGTCAAAGATAAACTCAAGGGTTTTTACAAATGAATTTATTGGAACTGGATAAAATTGTAGCTTTAATAAACAATTATGTAACATGACATCTTGAAGTTTAGAAGACTCAACCTATAATTTGATGGTAAGAAGACAGAGCTTAATTAAGGATGGATTTTAAATGAAAAATATTTAAAATTTTATTTGTTGTATGTGTATGATGTATGCGGGCATGTGTGTTTCATGGCACATGTATGGAGGTGAAGAGCTGTGTGGATTCTGTGCTCTCCTTCTACCTCTGTGTGGGTTTCATGGGTGGACTCGGGATGCCAAGCTTGTGCAGCGAGCACCTCTGCTCCTTGAGCAGTGCCACCAGCCCCAGAGGATGGTTTTGAGAGAACAAATCTATGAGGAATAGTCTTGGATATTTATCTGGCGTTCCCATAAAGAGGAGAACAAAATTAAAGAATCAACTTGATTGCTTTTTTGAAAATAAGAAGGGTCTGTCACACTGATGGATAAAGTTTACAGAGGTTGTGAGTAGTTTGGTCCGTTTGTTGTCACACATAGGCAGATCAGTGTGCAGGAACTATGTCAGGTCCAGGAAAGCCAGGCGTGGGGAGGAGAGGCCTCTGCATGGACAGAAGACCTCGTTCACAAGACGAAGACTGAGGGAAGACACAGTTTTATGTATCCTTGGTTCTAAGCAGGGGCATGACTTTGCAAAGTGTGGTTTAGTGTTTGATTTTTATCAAGGCTTTCTGTAACTAGTCATCATTGCTGCAGACATGGTGCTGGAGAGGTGGGTGAGGTTATACATCTCGATCCGCAGGCAGCTGGAAGTGGCCATGTCCCACACTGTGTAGCCTGAGCGTGTGAGACCTCAAAGCTCACCCACCCCTCCAGTGACACACTTCCTCCAGCATGGCTGCACCTCCTCTAAATAGTGCCTGTTATGATTGTTCGTTACTTTAAGAGACAAGCCACGCCCACTCCCTGCAGCCCCTCCCTCTGTGGCCATCTTGACTCTCTGTTCCCTTTCCCTCTTCCCCCTTTTCTCTCTCACTCTGTCCTCTTCTTTCTCTTCCCTTTCTCTCTTCTCTTTTCTCCCCCTCCTCCCCTCTTTCCTTCCCATCCCATAATTTAACTAACAAATATCCAATTATATTCTGTACAGTGTGTCTGTCCATGTGCCTCCCACCCGCTCATCTGAGGCTGGGAACTTGGGGACTCACTGTCTGTGGGATGATTGGGCCCTGCCCCAGGCTGGCGGCTCTCGGGACCTGCTGCCCGGCCCCCGCTGCTTGGGACCCGCAGGCAATTTCATAACAGTGCCAGCTCCTATGAGCAAACATTCAAACACAAGTCTGTGGGGGCCATTTCTGATCAAAACACCACACCTGGTTAAATACGCATACTGGATGTTAAGAATTTAGAAGGGGCAGTGAGATGGCTTAGTGAGAAAAGGTGTTTGCTGCCTAACGTGGTGGCCCGAGTTCTGTCTGCTCCAAGTTGTCCTCTGACTTCTACGTGCCTGCTGTGGCACATGTGTGCCCCCGCCCTCCCAATAAATGTACTTTAATTTAAAGACAAAAGAATTGTAAAAATGTTAGTAATTAAATCTCAGAAGCTGCTACATAGCTTGGTGTTTGAGTTGTTAGATAGCTATGCAGATGACCCTGTTGTCCTGTAGGGAAAAGATTAACTCTAAACCACAGACAGCTGTGGAGCACAACACTGACCTGGAATCATTCAGTTTAGGATTTGCTATTAGTCTCTGGGACCAGGTTGGGAAACATCTCTATCTCTGTGTCTTTCCTTCTCCCTCCCTTCTGAGATAGGATCTCATGTGGCCTTGAGTTTTCTATATTGTTGACTGAGGTTTCTGTTTCACCAGGTTCCATACCTGTTTAGTCCCAAATAAACACACAGAGATCTACATTCATCATAAACTGATTGGCCTAGTAGCTCAGGCTTCTTATTAATTTTTATAATTTATATTAGCTCATAATTCTTGACTGTTAGCCACATGGCTTGGTATCTTTTTCCAGTTTCAGGAAATAGTACTTTCAGTTGCTGAAGTCAGATTTTACCTTTGAATGGTCCTTCCTTATTCTCTGTTTCATTAGGAAGTCACTTTGCAGACTGGAGAGATTGGCTCATTGGTTAAGGCAGCAGCTGCTCTCCAGAGGTCCCAAGTTCAGTTTCCAGCACCCACATGCAGCTCACAGCTGTTTGTAATGCAGTTCCAGGGGATCTGACACCCTCACACCAATGCGCATAAAAATAAAATTAAATAGATTAAAAAAAAGAAAGTCGCTTTGCTTCTGTTTATCTCTGTTGTCCACTCAACAGCCTATAAATAAAGCATTATTATTATTTTTTTTAAAGTAATTTATTTATTTATTATGTATACAATATTCTGTCTGTGTGTATATCTGTAAGTTAGAAGAGGGCACCAGACCTCATTACAGATGGTTGTGAGCCACCATGTGGTTGCTGGGAATTGAACTCAGGACCTTTGGAAGAGCAGGCAATGCTCTTAAACCACTGAGCCATTTCTCCAGCCCCAAGCATAATTATTTTTACTTAGATTTAATAGTCATCTGCTTAATCTCTTTACTGTCTGATCTTGCCTCCCTATAAATAAGCTTTTATATAGATTATTCTTTTTATAAAGCAGATTAAGATCATGATATTCCCATGTTTTTCCAATTACAGTCTAGATAGATCTCAGATTTCTTTGTAATATCTTCTTTCTGGTTTGAACCCTGATAACATTTTCCTTCATGTTGGTCTGCTGTAGCCTTACTAATCTCCCCTTGGAACCCGGCCTCTTTAGTACTAAGGCCAATAGCCTAACAGAGCCTGCAAACCATTGCGTGCTTAATCTGTGATTAGTTTGGGTTGAGATGTTGTACAAGTGTAACATACATGTTGACGTCCAGATTTAGTATTAAAGAATGTTACAAATCACCCACTTATCTATCAAAATAACATTTGGATAAATGCAACCTGCTTTTGCTTTATAAAAATTGTAACTAATGTAAAAATTTAAGTATTTATAATAATATAGTTATTATATTTATAATAGTTATAACAATGCACAATTATTAATAGTTGCAGTTTTTGCATCTGTGCCTCATCTTGTGTTAGTGCTCTTCCTCCCATCTTCTCCCTCTTTCCTTCTTTCATCTTCTTAGTTTTTTGAGATCGTCTCTCTGTAATCCTGGGACTTGGGAGCCTCCTTGCCTGTCTCCCATTTGCTGGGATTACAGGTGTGCACTACCGTTCCTGACGCTAGGGCTGCTGTTCAACCCATCAGATTTTTTTTTTTTTATTTCCTCAAAGCCTTTGCACGTACTGATTCTTTCTTACTTTTCCCTTGTGTGGCTCTTTGCACATTTGCCTTCTCCTTTTATAGATCTTATGTTTTTCCCTCTTCAAAAGGTCCTAACCAGTCCCTCAGGTCCTCAGACTTATTGCCTTCCTGCTGCGTTCCCCTTGTGTGTGTTTGTTCACTCTTAGTCTGCTTTATTGACTGACTGAAAGGAACTAGAAGACGCATATATAAAAATACATACTGTAAAGACCATGCCTTTTCACATCAGTGGTGATTTGTATGGAGAGGAGTGAAGAAATTGGCCATATGCTGCTGTAGGTGTGATTCAGTTCAGGGAAGCACAACCCAAGAACTCAGCCAGCACGGCACTGTGTTCTGCAAGCCATGCTGGAGTCTTTACGTGGGTCTTTACCTGAGTTTTGAGGGTCGATGGCCAGGGCACTTCCTTTACACAGTGCTAGGCCTTCGAGGTAGGAGGTCCTTCTACAGGAATATTTCACGTGCTTCAGTTTGGCTCTTTCTCGTTCATTGTTGATGTTCTGAGGAGATCATTATAATTTAGCATTCAGGTCAGTACCAGGTACCACTCCTGCTTAAATCAGATCTGAAGTAATGCCTTACAGGAAGGGTGCTTGCCAGGTTAGTTTGAGTTTTTTCTTTTGTAGTTTCACATATCACATGTATGTATGTGTGTTTATGTCTGTCTGTCTGTTCGTCTGTATGTGTCAGTGGGAACAGGAAAAAGGCTCTTGCTGTGAAACTCTCACCACTTGAATTTGATCCTGGAATTCAAAAATTAGAAGGTAAAAAAATAGAAGGGGTCTTCACAACGTTGTCATCTGATCTACACACACACACACACACACACACACACACACACACACACACACACACACCCATACATTGGCTTTTGTGGTTCCCCTCATCGTATGTGTGTTTATAATTATAGTTATAAAAATTGGAATAGGGAATCTGAGGATATTAGTGTGACTTTGATTTTCTGTTGTGCACTAAATCAAAGTAAAGCATGTCTTAGGGTTTTATTGCTGTGAAGAGATGCACAACTCTCAAAATGAAGTTGTCTTAACAGTTCAGAGTCAGTTCATTGTCTTCATGATGGGAAGGAAGCATGGTGGCATGCAGGCAGATAATGGTGCTGGAGAAGGAGCCAAGAATTCTACATCTGGATAGACAGGCAGCGGGAAGAGAAACACTAAGGCTGGGTTGAGCTTTTGAAACTTCAAAACCCACTCCCAGTGACACACTTCCTCCAACAAGGCCACATCTCCTTCAATAAGGTCACATGTCTTAATTCTTTTAAATAACACCATTCCCTACGAACTTTTGGGGAGCCATTTTCATTAAACCACCACAACAGGGAAAAGTTACGATTTCTAATATAAGTTTCTAATTAGGAGAGGTATGTAGAAGCACAGTGAGTCTTTGCAGACAGCTTAAAATGGGCTGAACGAGCAAGCAATATTATTGGATGTGTTTGTGGTAGTTTAAATGAAATGTTTAACGCTATCTCAGGTGTTTAAACTTGGTCTACAATTAATGACATTGTTTGGTGAGCTTCGGAGATGTGACCTTGTTGGAGGAATTCTGTACCTGGGGGTGGGCTCTGAGGTTTCAAAGCCTTCTGTACCGTTTCCAGTGCTTTCTCTGCTTGGTGCTTGCTGTGTAAGAGGTCAGCCCTCAGCATTTTGCTTCTGTTGCTATGCCTTCACTCCACTATCAAGGACAGATTAGATATGCCTGGCAGGATGAGTAAAGAAGGAAAACGAAGTATTTTTTCTGTAACTAGGAATAAAACAAGAACATCTGTTATCACTGCTATTCTTTAATATAGTATTTGAGATCTTTGCCAGAGTAATAAGGCAAGAGAAAGAAATAAAAGTGATACAAATATGGAAAGAAAAACAAAACAAAAAGTTCCTACCCCCCAGAACCCCAAATGTATTTTCTCATTTGGAATTTGAGGAGGAAGACAAAGGGGCCAATGAGGAGAAAGGATAAAAAAGGGACTATGGGGGCAGTTAAGAGTACTTGTTGCTCCTGCAGAGGACCTGGGTTTAGATTTTAGCACCCACATCATGGCTTACAATTATGTCACTCCAGTTCTAGGGGATCTGACACCTGCCTTTTCTGACCTCTGGGCACAAGGCATACATGTGGTATACATACATGGAGGCAAAACACTCATACACATAAAGTCAAATGTTAAAAAATTCTTTTTATTCCCAAGACAGGGTTCCTCTGTGTAGCCCTGGCTGTCCTAGAATTTGCTCTGTAGACCAGGCTGGCCTCAAGTTCACAGGGATCCGTCTACCTCTGCCTCCTGAGTTCTGGGATTAAAGGTGTGTGCCACAATTGCCTGGCAAATGTTAAAACATTTAAAGAGGGTCTAAAGGGGGTGTATAATCACTGTACAAATAAATACATGCATGTTTGTCACAGTAAACCTGCTGTGTAGTTAGTCTTTGCTAACTAAAACCAGTTGTATTACACAGCTTCATGTCAGAGACTACATGCTAGGAAACAGGATAGGGAGAGGAAAAAAGCTGAAAATTTAAAAATGAGCTAGGAAAAATTTTAACAGGATAATTATAACACACAGTAATTTTATGTACATGGGATTGTAAAGTCTAAAGCTAAAAAAAACCTTGTTGCTTCTGGCCTAGTTCTGTGGGCCTGTAATCCCCACACTCAGAAGGCAGAGTTAGGAGGATTGTTTATTTTAGGCCATAATGGGCTACATAGTGAGACCCTAACTGTCTTAGGGTTTCTATTGCTGCAATGAAACACCATGACAGAACAAAACAAAACAAACACAACACAAAGCAAAAAGTTGGGAAGGAAAGGGTTTGTCTGGCTTACAGTTTCATATCACTGTTCATCATCAAACAAAAAACAGGGTAGGAACTAAACAGGGCAGGAACTGGAGGCAGGAGCTGATGCAGGGGCCGTGGAGCATTGCTACTTCCTGGTGAGCTTCCACACCATCCTCAGCCTGTGGTGGCCCCACCCACTCTGGTCCCCCCTCCATATGTAATTAAGAAAATGCCTTACAGCTGGATCTCATGTAGGGATAAGTCCCGCCCCTTAGGGGGCGTGTTCACCTAGGGCTAATGTTTACCTATAAATCTGGCCAGCGAGCTCGCATGCTCACTTCTGCTTTCTTGGTCTCTGAGGGAATGGTGGTTCAGTTAGTCTATTAAAGCTGTATGTATTTTTACAATCTGTCTGCATTCATTTACGCCATTACAATCTCAGTTGAGGTTCCCTCCTTATAGACAATCCTGGTTTGCGTGTCTAGTTCATGCAAGACTAAGCAGCTCACTGACTAAAACAAATCCCAGATCGCAGCGTGATTGCTCAGTGGTGCAGTGCCTCACATACATAAGGGTCAGAGTTCAGATCCCACTGTCCTCCCAGAAAGCTGAGGATGGAGGTATTCATCTCTAACTCTAGCTGGGGAGGAGGGGGTGAGTGGAAAAGAAGATGGCTTCCTGGAGCCTGCTGACTTGCCAGTATGAAGTGAGCATTAAGTGAGCTCTGTGTTCAGTGATAGCTCCTGCCTCAAAAAATAACATGGAGAATGACAGGAGAAACCATCATCAGCTCTGGTCCCAGTGTGCATGCGCGTGTGTATGTACACACACCTGTATTTATGTGAAGTGTACCATGCACACACAGTTCTAGGTTCTAAGACTGCAGAGCAGTATTGAAGTGTACCATGCACACACAGTTCTAGGTTCTAAGACTGCAGAGCAGTATTGTAAGAAAAATCTGAGGCCAGCGCTTGGTGGTGTTTGCCAGTTTTGGGGGGAGTTGTTTTACTCATGTTTATTTTTAAGTTAATTTTTTTTAGTTTTTGAAGTTAAAATATAATTGCTTTATTTCCACCCTTTGATCCTTCCCATGTACTACCCTTGTTCACTCTCAAATTCATGGCCTCAGTTTCTTTAATTGTTATGTGTCTGTTGCGTTTTCTAAATCTCTCAGTACAACCTGCTCAGTCCATATGAAGTTATCTATCATACGACTGTACCTCTTTCTGATTAGTGCCCAGCCCCAACTGGTAGAACACAGCTCCTGTGCCTAAGGCTAAAGGATCGTAGTGGAAAGGAGCAAAAAGATTTTAAGAGCCAGAGGAACAGGGAATTTGCTGTCAGATCTGATTTCCTAGAAATGCCAGAGTCTCAGAAGCATGGCTGTCTAAAGGTCTGAACAAGAACAACACTAGCAGGTGTACTAACATGACAGATGGAATCTTAAGTAAGCCTTAGTCTAAAGGTCTGAACCAGACCGACACTAGCAGGTGTACTAACATGACAGACGGAAATCTTAAGTAAGCCTTAAAATTTATTTTATTTTTTTTAAAAAAGAAAACAAACTATCTTTTTTTTTTCATTTTACATACCAATCCCAGTTCCCACTCCCTCCCTCCTCCCTTTTCCTCTACCTACTCCCCCACCCTACCCCATCCACTCCTCAGAGGAGGTGAGGCACATTGCTTTGTGGAAGGTCCAAGGCCCTCCCTACTATATCTAGGCTGAGCAAGGTATCCATACAAAGAGAATAGGTTTCCAAAAAGCCAGTATATGCAGTAGGGATAAATCCTGGTGCCACTGCCAGTGCCCCTCAGTCTGCCCCAGCCATGCAACTGTCACCCACATTCAGAGGAACTAGTTTGGACCTTTCTGGTTCCTTCCCAGTCCTGCTGGAGTTGGTGAGCTCTCATTAGCTCAGGTAGACTGTTTCAGTGGGTGTCCCCATCATTTTCTTGACCTCTTTGCTCTTGTTTTCATTCCTCCCACTCTTCAGCTGGACTTTGGGAGCTCAGTCCAGTGCTCTGATGTGGGTCCCTGCCTCTGTTTCCATCAGTTGCTGGATGAAGGCTCTATGGTGATATTTAAGATATCATCAATCTGACTGCAGGGCAAGGCCTGTTCTGGCACCCTCTCTATTGTTTAGGATCGTAGCTGGGGTCATCCTTGTGGATTCCTGGGAATTTCTCTAGTGCCACGTTTTTTCACGTTTTTTTGCTAGCCCCACAATGGCTCCCTCAATAAAAATATCTCTCTCCTTGCTCTCATCTCTGTTCTTCCTCCATCTTGATTATCCTGTTCCCTCAAGTTCTCCTTGCCCCTCTCTGTAGTAATAGGACCGGCAGGGCTGCGTCCCCAGAACCCTGGCCGCCTGGCTAGCTTATGCCCTGAAATAATTACATGGACACTATTCATTTAAACACTGCTTGGCTCATTTCTATCTAGCCTCTTCTAGGCTAATTCTCACATATTAATTTAGCCCATTTCTAATCATCTGTGCAGCACCGCTAGGTGCGCTTACCGGGAAGATTCTAGCCTACGTCCATCCTGGGTCGGAGCTTCATCGCGTGTGCCTGGGAGAGCGGAGCTGTCATGTCTACCCTGGAGAGGGGAGCATGGCGTCTCTGAGCTCACTTCCTCTTCCTCCCAGCATTCTGTTCTGTTTACTCCTCCCACCTATGTTTTAACCTATCAGGGCCAAGCAGTTTCTTTATTGCTTAACCAGTGAAATCAACAGATTGGTAGATGACACTCCCACATCACCTCTCCTTCTCTCCCCTCCCCAGTGCTCCCAATTTTGTCAGGTGATCTTGTCTGTTTCCCCTTTCCAGGGGGATCTATATATGTTTTTTAAAAGTTCATCTTGTTACTTAGCTTCTCTAGGGTCGTTATTGGCTCCATATCCTTTGCTTTACAGCTGGTATCCACCTATGAGTGAGTGCATACCATGTTCATCTTTCTGGGTCTGTGTTAATATCACTCAGGATGTTTTTTTCTATTTCCATCCATTTGCATGCAAATTTCAAGATGTCGTTTTTTTACCGCTGAGTAGTACTCCAATGTGTAAATGTGCCGCATTTTCTTTATCCATTCTTTGGTTGAGGGGTATCTAGGTTGTTTCCAGTTTCTGGCTATTACAATTAATGCTGCCCTTGTAGTATGATTGAGCATCTTTTGTTATATACCCAAGAATGGTATTTAAGCTGGGTCGTAAGGTAGGTTGGTTCTCAGTTTTCTGAGAAATCACCATACTGACTTCCAGATTGGTTTTATAAGTTTGCAGGGGCCTTGGTCTTAAATGTAGAACTCCAGGCAGCTCAGAAGTCTTAGGATGTCCTTGACACTTACCAGATTCAAATGGTCTGTTGTCTTTCCCTTTCCCCCAAGGGTATATAAACAGTAAGAATTGTAGAGGAGAACAGACTAGCCTGCTGCCTGGAAGAGGCCCAGACCTGCCTGAAGGAGATACTCTCTGACCTGTTGAGCTGGGTGCAGTGAACCCGAGGGTCCGGCTTGGTGATGTAGCTGCCTTTGCCTTGCCCCCGCCCCTGCCTTCTCACCCATGCTCCTGTGAACAATCCAAATAAACTCCCTGGCTCACCAGATTGGATGTCGGTGGTGTCATTCTTTTGGCCCTGTTGAGGTTCCCTCCTGAGGTGAATGGATGTTTGTTTTGAGTCTCCAGGAAAAGTCTCACATGGAAATAGTGAGTGTACTCTTCCCTGTGACTCACCTACAGCGGTGGTTCTCAGCCTTCCCACTGCTGCGACCCCTTCAGTACAGTTCCTTATGCTGTGGTGACCCCAACTATAAAATACAGTTAATTTTCATTGCTACTTTGTAACTAATTTTACTACTGTTATGAATCGTAATGTAAATATCTGTGTTTTCCGATGGCCTTAGGCGACCCCTGTGAAGGGCTTGTGACCCACAGGTTGAGGACCACTGATCCTAGAGTATGACCCAGTGACTTAGTGTGTTTGTGCATACATGCAGCTTTTGTCATAGTGAAGTTCAGAGAAGTCACCACTCTGTAACCCTCCTGTCAGCTCTCCCTCACCGTCCACTGCGGTCTGTAGGTGTCTGTTCTGGTCACTCCTGCAAACAGGGTCATACTATGTGGTCCTTCTTGATTCCTTTATTTCACTGTCGTGTGCAGTTTTTAGGCTAAGTCATGTTTCAGGTGCATTTGTGTTTCATTCTTTTAGTGGCTGTGAACCAATTTTCCACATTTAATTAAGAGTTGCCACTGACCTAAGAGCTCTTATCCCTTTGAAATATTTTGGCCTCTTTCAATAATTGGTCTTAGTGAAAATAGAAATAATTACAGCAGAATCTTCAACTTCAACTTATTTTCCATCAAGAAAGCACCATACTTATTAAGCCAAAGGCTTACTTCTCAGCACTGCGTCAGCATGATAACTAATACCGTTTTAGTAAAGGGAAATAATATTGCAGTTCAACTTCATATTGAAAAGATTATTTTATGTATGTAAGTGTTTAGACTTTATGTATGTAAGTGTTTAGACTGCATGTATGTATTTTATGTATGTAAGTGTTTAGACTGCATGTATGTCTATGTATCACATATGACCTGGTGCTCAGGGAGGCCAGAAGAGGCCGTTAGAGCCTCAGAAACTGGAGTTGCAGACACTTGTGAGCTGTCCTGCAGGCTCTGGGAATTGAACTTCAGTTCTCTGGAAGAGCAGCCAGTGCTCTTAACTGCTGAGCCAACTTTCCAGCCCAAGTTTTTCCTATTTTAATTAAATGTTATTTTTAGGCCTCTAGACATTAATATAGTTTTTTACGTCTGAGATACTGATTCCTGTTTTCTTAGTAGGTGGTTCTTGTACCCTATCATAGCACTCTTGAGGCAAGTCAAAAGATTTTTCCACTTTGTATATTTGAATCTGCTGTTCCCTTAAAAACAAGTTCCATATTAATCTTTACTAATAACTTAAAATTTTAATTTTCTGATTCTGCTTTAAGCATCATTAATTCTAATAGCAGTGACAGTGTTTCAGTTGCTAGAGCTGTGTAACAAAACCCCACCACACTTGGTGACCACACAGCC
>NC_022027.1:57199552-57200911 GCF_000317375.1 Microtus ochrogaster | reverse complement strand
TGTGTGTGTGTCTCCTGCACTTGGTGACCGCACAGCTATGTGTGTGTGTCAGTGTCTCCTGCCAGTCAGGGCTTTGGATAGAACACCGAGGAGCTGGTTGCCTTCCAGCCTGCGTTTCAGCCCAGGGTCATTTAAAGTATGTTCAGAGGCATATTTGGGAGTGAATGCTGTCAGCCAGAGTATCTCCACTTAGTTTTTCTTCACAGTCTCTGTGTGTACCAAATTCAGTAGCCTAAGTTACCCCCTCCCCCCCACTCCATGCTGGACAGCACTGTGCTCTGGAGCTTCACCCCAGCCCCACTGGGATGTTACCCTCCACAACTGAGAGACAACATTTTGATGTTTTAAACTGTCTGGTTGGCTGTACTTGGTTATGGCAGTCCTGGGGAACTAACACAGGCCATCTTTAGAAAACACAAGTCAGACGGTTAAAATGGACCCCCCCCCCCTTGTGTGTGGTGACAGGACATGCTTAGTTTGCCCGATTATGAACTTTATTCATCTTTGTTTTTGTTTTTGAAGGCGTTTTGCTATGTACATAGTTCAGGTTTTGAACTTAGAATCCTCTTGCCTCAGCTTCCTGATTGCTGGCTTATAGGCATGTGCACCACACTTGGCTAACATTCTTCTACTTTAGTAGGAGAGGCCGGCTGCTTGTCAGCTCTGACCAAAATTTATATGTTAACAATGAATACAGTACTTCAGAGATTGTTAAATGTGATAGCCATATGGGGTTGTTAGAAGTTCATTCATTAAAGTGTGTTACTTAGTAATTAGGTAATTTTGTCTTTATAGCAAGAGGGTTTATGGAGAGTGTGAAGTTTCTCTCTAGCTTTGTTGGGGTTGGACCCGAGCCTCACACACTCGGCAAGTGTTTGCTCACTGAGCTGTACCCACCCAGCTTTAAGTGTGCTTTCTAATTAATTTAGTTAAGCTTGAAAGTGTGTGTGTGACACACGTGTGTGAATGCAACTTCAGGAGTTATTCCTCTCCTCCCACCTTGAGAAGCAGGGTCTTTCTTGTTTATGCCTTCTCCACACTCCAGGGTGGCTGGCACCGAGCTTCCTGGTGTTCTGATTGCCGGGATTAAGAGATCTGGCTCTTGGGGGATGGAGCTCAGGCAGCCAGGACCACACAACAGGCACTTTGACCTGCTGAGCCGGCTCACCAGTCCCAAGGAGGCCTTTTTTAGATGACAATATTTTTGTTCTCTGAGTAATATGTTTATTTCTTTTTTTTTATATTTATTGAGCTCTACATTTTTCTCTGCTCCTCTCTCTTGCCTCTCCCCTCCTCCTTTCAACCCTCTCCCAAGGTCCCCATGCTCCCAATTTACTCAGGAGACCTTGTCTTTTTCTA
>NC_022027.1:57194086-57198687 GCF_000317375.1 Microtus ochrogaster | reverse complement strand
ATGTTTATTTCTTAAGGAATAATAACTAATATAATGGTATAATGAGACATAGTGCATTGTGGGGATTTAATTAGGGGACAATACCAAGTAGCAACGGAAAAGCACTCATTTGTGTTTTTACCATACTTGAATTCAGAATATTGAGTATAGCCAAGAAGTGTCTTCAGATGGGGAGAAAGTGTGGCAGGTGCAGACAGCACACAGAACACTGCTGCCGAACAGGAGCAGAGGATGGAAATGGTTCCTGGTTATAGACAGGGTTTGAAAGTGTAACATGTCTTTATATTTCACTTGTCTTTATCCAATTAAAAAACTCATCAGGCAGGCAGACCTTTAATCCCAGCACTCAGGAGGTAAAGGCAGGGAGATCTCTGTGAGTTCAAGGCCAGCCTGGTCTACAAGAGTTATATTATGTGTCTGAAAACCAACCAACCCCACCCACCCAAAGAAAACCCCAAACAAACCAAATAAGGTGGGGGTGGGGAGAAAAATAGTTTTCAGACACAGACACATACTGGAAAAACAATAAAAAGTGGACCCCAAATATCCAAACACAGGACCAATAAGAAAAAAATGCCCAAGCAAAGCATTTTGGGACAAAAAGTCTACAAAAATACCCTTCAATTTATTTTGTGTTGATCATCTATGGAAGGGCATGGGAGCTACCCTTAAGTGGGACTAATACACCCAGAGAGACTCCATTGTGGAGAAAACGAATTTTTCCTTTGCAAGCAGATGTCAACTGCAGGTAGTTTCTTGGTTAAGGTGGGAGCCTATGCCCACTTCTCCCTCTGACCAGTGAAATCCTGTCTGGCTTGAAACTCTGCAGGCCCGTGTGTTGCCACAGTCCTGTGAATTTGAATGTGCATTAGTTCTGTGCCTGGAAGACACTCCTCCATGGAGTCCTCCATCCCCTCTGGCTCTTTAAGCCTTTCCACCTCCTCTTCTACACAGCTCCTGAGCCCTGTGGGAGGGTTTGATGGAGGTCGCTGAGGACCGAGTGCCCTAGAGTCTCTCATTCCTGCACGTTGTTCAGTCGTGAGTCTCTGAGTTAGTTCCCATCTACTTAGGAAGAAGCTTCTTGGATGATGATTGAGACGCTGATCTCTGTGTGTAGTAGAATGTCTTTAGAAGTCATTTTATTACTGTTAACTTTTAACAGAATGGCGGTTTTCCTGTAGGCCCATGACTTATCCAGTCCTAGGTTCTTAATAATTCTTGCAGTGTCAGACATGAGTTCCATCTCATGCAGTGGGCCTTCTATCCAATCATAGTTTTTGTGAGTTGATAACACTCACAACATTTGTGTCACTATTGCACCAGCGTATCTTGTAGGCTGGTCACCACTGTAGATTGCAGGGTTTGTAGCTGAGTTGATGGTTGCCTTTCTCCTCAGGTAGCATACAGAGTACCTTCCAGCACCATGAACACTAGCCAGCAGGGGTGAAGCCTCTAGTTAGGCACCAGCTTGAGTTTTGTTTTGTTTTGTTTTGTTTTTTTTTTCGAGACAGGGTTTCTCTGTAGCTTTTGGTGCCTGACCTGGAACTAGCTCTTGTAGATCAGGCTGGCCTCGAACTCCCAGAGATCCGCCTGCCTCTGCCTCCCGAGTGCTAGGATTAAAGGCGTGCGCCACCACCGCCCGGCTTGAGTTTATTTTTGATGAACTGTGTTATCTTCAGCGAAAGGCCTTCTCATCAGTTTGTTGAGAGCAACCAATAACCTTGGTAATAGCCACAGATATTTGGGGTTTCTTTGTGACCTCTGGCTAAGCACTCAACTAGATATTACCCATTTCTGACACTTAAGGTTTCACTTCTTGGTGGAAGATAATCTAATTGGGGCATTGTCACCTCCATTGTTTGATGGCACCATTTTGATTTCTTTCATTTATGTATGTATTTTAGGAAACTTCTACGGTAGTGAGTTTCCCACGGCTTCTCAAATGCCCTTAGTTTTCTTTCTTCATATTTCTTTTTTTTTTTTTTTCCGGAGAGATGACTCATTTTATTTCTCTTAACTTGACCCCATCTTTCCTACTTAAGGTTCCAACTCTGCAGATACACCACACCTTCCCCCTTAACAGTTGGGCCCCTGGGAGGTGAAGGGGTAAACCACAAAGTTTGAGGAAAGGCAAGGGCTCATACCTCTCGAACAAGGAAATTAGAAGGCTGAGTAACTGTACAAACTGCATGTGAAATGAGCAATCCCCCCGTCCGGCAGTGGCCAGACGCACAGTCTCTGGCTTGTTGGGCTCAATCACAGTTCGAAGTTAGGAAGCCAGCGATGCCGTGAGATCGCCAGGCATCATTTAAGGGGTACAGGAGCTCCAGCAGTTTGAAGATGGTCCGTACAGTTAGGGTCCTGATGCTCTCTTCCTCTCTAAAGCTCGGACTCAGGCAGCTTTGGCCTCATCTTCCAGCTCATCAAGGAAACGTTCCTGAGCCACTGAATAGAAGGTGTAACCATAAATAGCTAATACCACGACCCCGATGCCCAGGCCAGTCACGATGTTCCGGGTCCACCGCTGTGGCAGTGTTTTCTGCCACTGGGCAAGCTGCACCTGCCGCATAAACTGCACTTGTGCTGGGGTCAGTTTATCCCGCGACGGGTCGATGCACTGAGCGAATGGGGCATTTCCATCCTTAGCACCCAAAGGGTCACCAGCTCCAGACGCCGCCATGTTGCTGCTCCGCTCTAAGCCGCCCAGCCCCGCTCTCTCCATATTTCTCTGTCACCCCACTCTCCCATCTCCCTCCCATTTGTTCCTCACACTCAACCCTCCCTCCCATAACTATATATCTTTTAGTTTCTCCTTCCTAGGGAGATCCTCTTCTCTCCCTTTGTCCTTTAATAGGTACCTAACCTCTGTCGTTATGTGGATTGTAGCATGCATATCCCCATATAAGAGAAAACATACTGATTTCTCCTTTTGGGTTTGGGTGACCTCACTTGGATGATTTTTTTTTCCCTAGCTCCATCCATTTATCTGCAAATTTCATTCTTTTTAACAATTAATAATATTCCATTGTGTAAATGTGCCACATTTTCATTATCCTGTCATCAACTGATGAACATCTAGACTGTTTCCGATTTCTGGCTATTGTAAATAGAGCGGCAATGATTATGGATGAGCAAATGTCTACATTTATGTAGTAGGATGTAGAGTCCATTGTGTATATGCAAAAGAGTGTGGTACAACTGGATCTTGGGGTAGAGGTAGATCTATTCCCAGCTTCCTGAGAAACTGCACACTGATGTGCACAGTGGCTGTACAGGTTTGCACCCACCAGTAATGAATAGGGGTTTTCTTTAGATCCTCACAGCATGGGCTCTCCTTTGTGTTGTTGATCTTGGCCATTCTGACTGGTGGAGGATGAAATCTCAAAGTAGTTATGACTTGCATGTCCCTGATGACTAACGATGGTGAGCGTTCCTTTAAATGTTTCTCAGCCATTTGTGTTTCCTTGGTTTTGAGAACTCTGCATGCTTCTGTACGCCATGTTCTGAGAACTCTCTCTCTGCATGTTTTCAGCTGGGTTATTTTCTTGATATCCAGTCTTTTTTTTCAAAAGTTCTTTATATATTTTAGATACTAGCCTTCTATTGGATGTGAATATATATATATATACATATATATATATATATATATATATATATATAATTGGTGAAGATCCTTTTCCATCCTGTACCCTGCCTCTTTACTGAATGGTGGTGTTGTGCAGAGAGATCCCATTCATTGTTTCTTAGTGTCTGTGCCGTATGCAGGCAGAACACCTATACTAAGTAAATAAAAAAAACATTTAAAACTTTATTGCGTTGTTAGGACTTTAACTCAGTACAGTAGTTATTGGAAAAACTCTCGTTCAGAAGGGATTTTATATACAAAGTTATCTCTCTCTCTCTCTCTTTGAGACAGGGTGTCTCCTGTAGATCAGATTGGTCTTGAGTTCACAGAGATTCTCCTAAGTGCTGAGATTTTCTTTTTTTCCTTTGAGGTGTGAGATCTCACTATGTAACTCGGGTCGGCCTTGAATTTGGAATCTTCCTGCCTCAGCTTTCAGAGTGCTGGGATTGCAAATGTTTGCCACCATACCTCACATGGTTCTTTGTTTGCCTTTTGGACTTTGTTAAATAATCAAAAGAAAGTTGAAGTAGCTGTATTGATTTCAGACAAAGCAGGTTTGAGAGGGAGTTACCAGGAATAAAGATAGTCCTTACCTAACAGAGTACAGCCATTTCTTCAAAAAGACATTACAGTTAGTGAGGCAAAGCAAAGTAGTGAGTTAGAGGCCAGCCCCGACTACATGTGACCCCATCTCAATACAAAGCCAACCAACAAGCAAAACCTGGACCTTGAGTGGATCCACTGTTAGGACTGCAGGGTCCAGCACGTGTGACTACCACTGAGCAGTACCAGAAGTGGGTGACTGAGCGCAGAAAACGCACTCTAAGGTTGAGGGCAAACCCATCCAGACCACATTCTGGGACGTGACGTGGTCTTAGCGTGTGCTTACAGGCCACAGTAGAATTAAGTTAGAAACCAGTAGCTCTATCAGTGTATAACCTGTGTTGTAAAGTTAGAAAAATAGTTGGAAGCCGGG
>NC_022027.1:57190168-57193287 GCF_000317375.1 Microtus ochrogaster | reverse complement strand
AGGTTGGACTCCTGGGCTTGAACTCAGGTCATCAAGTTTGTGAGGTAAGCACTTTGACCTCTGGGTGAGCAGACTAGGAACTCAGGTCATCAAGTTTGACCTCTGGGTGAGCAGACTAGGAACAGCTGTCAGGTGATGCCTACAGGGCCAGGTCTTGAGCAGTGGGCAGTGCCATGCCCACCATGCCTCTTTGGGTGCAGAGCATCTGGCTTGTGCAACCTGCCCCTCAAAGGCAGCCACACTGGCACTGTTAGGATAACTCCGTGTTGACCTCCCTGGTCATCTCCCCAGCAACCAGCAACCAGGTGCATCACATTGAGAGCCTGCTGGAAGTTCTTTAACGTATGGACCCTTTTCGTTTGGTTGTATGCCTTGTTTTGTTTTGTTTCACACCAGGCTGGCCTGGAACTCAGAGATCTACCTGCCTCTGCCTCTCGAGTGCAGGGATTAAAGGGATGTGTGACAATGCCTGACTTTGGTTATGCGTCTCAGTGGCCACTGCAGTGTCTGCCCAGCTGAGTCACATCTGTATATCCAAGCTTGTGTTTGGCAAGAGTCAGAATTGCTTGACTGTTGTTTTCAGAGGTCGTGTTGACTGGGACAAACATGCAGGTCTCTCCTAACTTTTTGGGACGCATCTGTCTGCCACCCTGATAGCAGTATTAGGACAAACTAGGCAGTCACATGTTTGCAATCCTTGACTGTTACTCCATGTGATAGCTGGCCTGGGTCGTCTAGAACCTATTGGTCTCTTGTCTGTTCTGGTTGGCTTCCTCTTTTTGTTGCTGCACCGTAACTGTTGATATCCTTATTGGACTTGAAAGAGGGTGTGAGGTTATGGTCCCTTGAAAGCCTTCAAGATGGGCTAGGTGTTTGGTGTGTTGAATTAGTTCTTCCAGAGTGGATAGAGCTAGTTTCTATTGGTGGCAGACTTGACAGTACAGATTATAGCTCTCAGTGCGGTTCAGATCCCCAGAACACTGGCCTGTTGTGTGGTGGGAGTCAGTGGGTCATGGTGTGTAAAGACTATAAACCCGCACCCTTCCTGGCCCTCATCCCAGCTGACAGCACTGGTGCCTTGGGAGGCCAGGGGGTGGGAGGTGACACAGAGCATTAAGCCATCAAGGTCTCTGGATTTGCCCATTCTGGAAGTTTCATAAAGATCGAATCGTACTTTGTATCTCTTTAATGTATAATTGTCCTTTTTGATGATATTTTTAACATTTTGAGTGTTCACTTCTCAGAATAAATATGTAGCATGTCTGTGATGTGGACAAGAACTTACAACATGTTTGCGTGGTGAGGTTCATGAATGATCCAGGGAGGTTAGGGCATAGTCAGTATGAAAGATAATTCAATCACATGCAATGTGTGAAATTATGAAAATAGTAAACCGCATTAATGCGTTACTTAGTGCTGAGGCCGAGTCTCATTTCTTTAAGGTTGAGTGGATGTCAGAATTATGCCTTTGGTTGTTCCAAATTCTCTAAATGGAGGCCTGTTGCTACAGTATACAGAAGAGGCATGGTAAAGTAATTCATTTTAATAAATTAGAACAAATAGTAGATTGCTTTTGCCTTTGCAACAATTCACTTCCGTGAGGGACTTCTCTCTAACAGGATTATAAAGATGTCTGCTTGGAATTCACTGAGTATATTCTGAGTTAGTGGTTGGCATTGGGAGATGGTGTGTTTATGGCAACCTCATACATGTGTATGATGAATTTTATTTCTTTGTATCCTCCTTTCTTACCTCCCCTGCTTAAGCTCTCCTTCCAACAAGTCCCCTCCCCCCACTTTTTCATCTGTGCGTGGGAGTGGGAGAGAGGATAGTTTAATATTTAACTTATTATTTAATGATTTAATAATAATTGAGAGTTTAAATATTGTTGCCTGCATGAGTGTCAGGTTATTTTTTTGGAACACGGACAACTTATCAGGCTATACAAATGAAAACAACCCCTTCCTCATTCCTACCACCATTAGCTGAACCGTGAGTGGTGGATCAGCTTCACAGCCCCGCCCCACATGAAATGGTGATGGCACCAGTCATGGACAGGCCTTTGTCGTGAGCACAGCTGCCATGAGTTCATGAGGACAATGACCGTCATGTCTAGAAGACACTTTTCACACTAGGGTTCTTTTTCAAAATGTGTTTTGTATATGTGGGTACACACTTGACACTTGGCCTTCTATGGATTTTAGCACTTGCTCTCAGGTTGTTAGAATTGGTAACTAGCAACTTGACCTGCCAAGCTTTCTCATTAGCCCCAGGAAGCATCATTGGTCTCAGCTCCCGTCCTGCCTCTTCATCTTCTGTATATTGCCTGAACTTCAGAGGGGCTTTTATAGATGTCCAGTTTAAGGTCAGGCACGCCACACTCCATTATTCCCAGCACTTTACTAATTGTGAGTGTGTTACACTGCCCACTGCAGGGAGAAGCTTCACTGACAGCCTGAGGTCAGCACTCTCCTGTGGTGTAAGCATTAGTGCTTAGAAGGCAGTTTGACACTGTGTCCATTTAGCAAAATAACAATAGTAGGTTCTTTGCTAGGGCCTTCCCAGCCATGGGCTGGTGACCAGATTTACAGTGCTAGGCGTGAGTTCTTTCCTGTGGAGCACTAAGTAGAGAGTGGGTAGCTATCCGCATAGCGGCCATACCATGATTGCTCCAGTGGGCAGACTTCCCTGGCGGGTTGGTATTGTAGCAGACAGGTCCACCAGTGGACCTATTGGTGACATTGTCCCTCACAGTCATACACAGCACCTTCCAACACTGCAAGTGAGCCGCAGGGAAGACGCTGCCTGCTCATTTCCAGCTTTGTTTCTCTGTCCTGCTGCCTGGCGGTCTGTGGCGTCTTCAGCAGTAGGTTCTTACAAGTTAGTTCTGGTGGGCAATCAAGAGTGATGACAGTAACCTATAGTTTTGTCATCTCTGGAGCCTCTCTGACCATATGTTAAGTTTTCTGCCTTTAAATATTACTCTGTGCCTTTGGAATGCAAATTACTGTCATTTCACAATTTTTAGTAATGTGTAGGTTTTTCTGTATAGGAAGGGTCACTAGACTAACATCACTTTTCACAATTTGTAGTAATGTGTAGGTTTTTCTGTACAGGAA
>NC_022027.1:57187419-57189467 GCF_000317375.1 Microtus ochrogaster | reverse complement strand
ATGGTTGTGAGCCACCATGTGGTTGCTGGGAATTGAACTCAGGACCGTTGGAAGAGCAGGCAATGCTCTTAACCTCTGAGCCATCTCTCCAGCCCCCAATTATTTTCCATATTATCCTGTCCCTGCGTAGAGTTTTCATCCTAGGTAGACGTCTAGGATGTAGGGAGAGAGCACCATTTCATAGCTTTGGACAATCCACGAGAGCACTGTTTACTGTCAGAAGTTGGAGCAGATGTCTGTGAATGAATCACTGTACATAAACTTAAGGGTGGCTGGCATTAAGTTATTCAGAAGATGGTTTATAGTGGTTTAACCTTTTTTCCCTGTTACATAAGATTTGAGATCTCGAAGATCATACAAGTACTGCATGGCTTGTAATCTTTAAGGCTACATATGTCACAGCTAAGACTTTAAAAAATTATTGTGTGTGTCTGTGTCTGTGTTTATATTCATGGGCATGTGTGCCATGGTATGGAGGACAGAGGACAGCTATGGAGTTTGTCCTCAGCTTCTACTTTCTGTGTGAGTTCTGAAGATCAAATGCAGATGCTCGGCTTTCATGGCAAGTACATTCACGGCTGAGCCATTTTGCCAGCTCAGAAGCTCTTTATAAGAACAGTGTTTGTACCAAGTGGTGGTGGCACATGCCTTTGATCCCAGTACTCGGGAGGCAGAAGCAGGCTGATCTCTGTGAGTTCAAGGCCAGCCTGGTCTACAAAGCAGTTGCTGTTCTTGTAAAGAACCTGAGTTTGGTTCCCTGTACTGGCATGGCAGCTCACAACCATGTTTAACTCCAGTTTTAGGGGATCTGACATCCTCTTCTGGCTTCTGAGGGCAGCAGGCATGCATGTGGTATATATACATATATGCAGGCAAACACATAACATAGAAATGAGTAGATCTTAAAAAAGATGAAGAAAGAAAGTTCCAAAGTCTGGGTGTTAGAATAATGGTAGCAAAGACAGGCTTAACCTCCATCACCTCAGTGAGTTTTGAGTCAAACTTAGCGGGGTCACCAAGTTTGTGGAAATGATTGCATGTAACTGGAGGTTTCTCGTCCTGCCCTTTCCCGCAGCCACTTTTAAAATAACCACTCAGAGGCTTAATCTTAATTACAAGCTGTTTGGCGTTAGCTTAGTCTTATCATTAACTAGTTCTTACAACTTAAGTTAACTCGTTTTCATTAGTGAGTCTCGTGACTGTCACCTCACAGCTTGCTTCCCTAGCGACTGCTGGTGTCTCCCAGACTTTGCCTTCTTCCTGGCTGTTGGCTACATTAGCTTCTGTATTAACCAGTGATAACAAACCATATTCACAGCATACAGAGGGGCATCCCACATCGATCGCAACACAACTAAAATGTGCTTTCTCTTCTGTCCTCAGGTGGCGACAGACAAGGTGGCGGAAAAGCTGAGCTCTACTCTCTCATGGGTGAAGAACACAGTCTCGCATACAGTCAGTCAGATGGCCAGTCAGGTGGCCAGTCCATCTGCGTCATCACACACGACATCCTCGTCCACCACACTGTCAACACCAGCGCTTTCGCCGGCCTCCCCTTCAAAGTTGAGTCCAGACGACTTAGAACTCCTGGCTAAGCTGGAGGAACAGAATCGGTGAGTGAAATTGCTGGACATTTCTCTTCTTGGTTATCATATAGTTTCCTAGTTTCTGACCCTTGTTTTCCAGAATTACTAAACAGACATTCAGGAATTTCTTTGGGAGGTTAGTCTAAGACTAAGATTTACCTTCAGCTTGGGATTCATTCTCTTAGGATAGCAGACTCTAAATCCTTCTTGAATTTTATGAATTATTAAGGCAAAACTATCATTTTTGTTTTATTTATTTTTCAGGGCTGGGATTGAGTCCCCAGACCTTGATACATTGGCCTATGCTTCCATCCCTACTTTTTTTTGTTTTTTTGTTTTTGTTTGATGGAGGAAGGTCATTGGTTAATTAAATAAAGAAGCTGCTTGCCCTGATAGGTTAAAACATAAGGTGGGAGGAGTAAACAGAGCAGAATGCTGGGCGGAAGAGGAAGTGAGGTAAGA
>NC_022027.1:57170954-57185447 GCF_000317375.1 Microtus ochrogaster | reverse complement strand
TCTGGTGATTTCCACTTTTATTTTTTTGGGTCACAGTCTACTGAACCTGAAGTTTATCGATTATCTGGCTAGGAAGTTCAGGGATCTGCCTGCGAGTGTCCTCCCTTTCCCACCCTCCACTGGGGTTGCAAGCATTGGCCCCATGCTGAGCTTTGACGTGGGTAATAGATGGATCCAGACTCAGATTCTTGTGTGTGCATAGCAAAGGCTTTCCTGACCGAGCTGACTTCTCATCACCTAGTTTTAAATGTTGATGAAGGACTAGCTTACAGTTGTACTTCCATGGATTCTGCATTTGGTAACCCAAGTTCATGTAAACTGTCTTCTGTATTTTCTTCTACTTTTACTTTGTTGTTGTTGTTAAGAGAGATGACTCCTCATGATAGTTGTGGCTCCCCTCAAACTCTTGGGTTCAGTTGATACTGAATTTACTTGTATGTGTACAAGACCAGAGTTTGAGAAATTTTTTTAAGATTTATTTTTATTTTATTTGATGGGTATGAATGTTTTGCCTACATGTATGTATGTATGTATACTACATGCATGCCTGATGCTCATTGAGGTCAGAGAGGGCCTTGGACCTGGAACTGGAGTTTCAGACAGCTGTGTGCATGTTTGGTTGTTCTATAGCATTGGTTAAAATAACTCTCTTTTATTTTTGTTTCATTTCTTTGAGACAGAGCCTCTCTGTTGTGTAGCTCTGGCTGTCCAGAAACTCCCTATGTGGGCCACATCCAGCTCTTTTCTTTGCCTGATCAGCTACTCTTCCATAACTACTTAGACACTTTAGTTAATGTCAGTTGTTTACAGATGTTGGGTCTGTGTCTGCACTCCATTTTGTTCTGTTCATCTATTATTTGGTCTTAAGGTTGTACTGTATTGCCTTATTTATTATAGTTTTGTAATAGGTTTGGAAATCAGATGTAGTCTCCTGTGGTAGTTTGAGAATGCCCTACAAGATCATATATTTCAATGCTGGTCCCTAATTGGTGGGACTGTCTTGGAAAAGATTAGGAGATGTGTCACTGTGAGCAACTTTGACTTTTCAAAAGGCCCAGAGGGAAGATATATTTACTTTTATTAAAAACAACAACAACAACAACAACAACCCAAATAAAGTGTCAGACCCGAAGACCTAGCATCCCCCACCCCCTGTTTTGCTGGCCACTGTATCATTTCTCTGTCCTCTGCAGGAGTTGGTAAGGAAGTTGTGTGTTTTACAAGTCTAAAGAAAAAGTAATTGACAGAATTGCTGCCTGTGATACCACAGTGTAAGACACTGTCCTTAAGCATATGTGATTGATCCTTCCTATGTGGAGATTCTACTTTAATTGTGTCTTTAACTGTCTGATTTAAGAGACACAAAAATGGGAGCAATATTTTAGAAAATTAAAATGTAAGAAACATGAGAATAGAAAATTATTTTCCTTTACATGGTTTTATTGCAACTATTTCTTTAAAAAAGTAAATGTGCATGGCAACCTCAGAAAAATGTGAAGAAATGGCTTAGTCCAATATTAAAGATTTGTTTGAAGAAAGTTAATAATTGATAGACTTAGGTTAAAATAGGACAGTTTTTTTTTGGTTTGTGTTAAAATGTGTTTTTCATATTAAGAATACAAAGGCCTTGGCAGAGATGAATTTGAGGAGGTGAGTCTCAAGTGTGATGGTGTATTTTAGTTCAGGGCGATACTACTGTTTTAAAGCTGACATTTTAGTTCAGGGCGATACTACTGTTTTAAAGCTGACATTTTAGTTCAGGGGATAGTACTGTTTTAAAGCTGACATTTTAGTTCAGGGCGATACTACTGTTTTAAAGCTGACATTTTAGTTCAGGGGATAGTGCTGTTTTAAAGCTGACGTTTTAGTTCAGGGGATAGTACTGTTTTAAAGCTGACATTTTAGTTCAGGGCGATGATAGTAGTGTTTTAAAGCTGACATTAACTACCTATTTGATTTAAGGTTTTGTTTCAGCCATCTTTATTTCCTTTTACTTACTTCAGTTTTCCTATTTAGCATATCCTTCAAGGAGAGAGATACTACAGTGATAAAACAACCATTTTTATACGAGGTATATTTTTGTTTTTAAAATATGATTACCATGAGTCTCTGTCCACATTAGAGCTCCACTGCTTAGTGTTTTAGCACTGACCCCATGGCTGCTGGGCACTGCAGTGCGCCTCGTCTTAGACTTGCTGTTAGGTGTAAACTGTAAACTATACCAGAATTTGAAGGCTTGTTTTGAAAAGGTAATATAATGTTAATTTTAAGAAAATTTGAGCACGTGTTAAAATGATGTTTTATTTTTTGAAATGACTTGTTTAAATTGAAGAAAGTAGCTCTATGTGCTGGACCATGCTTGTAACTCTAGCACTTTGAAGGCAGAAGGATCACCATAAGTTCTAGGTCAGCTTGGGCTATAAAGCAGAACCAGTCTCAAAATAAACAAATCTAAATAAATAAAATAATATATTATAAAAATTAGTCACTTTTTGAACTTTCAAGATGTAGCTGCTGCCTGGAACTTTTAGAATTGTGTAAGTGACTTGCATTATATTTCTGTACAGTCTGGTCTCCATTGTCTAATGTTCATTAAATACTTAAGAACTTAAAAAACCAGCATTACCTCAGTTTCCTTAAGGATACTCTCTATAAAATATCCAGCAAAATTCATTAATAAATGAAAAGGTTTCAAGCAAAACAGAGCCATCTCTCTAGCTGTGTGTGTGTATACATACATGTGTATATATATGCGCACACATGTATGTAAACAACAATACATCATGTATGTGTGTATATATATATACACACACACGTATACAACAGGAAAAACACCACTTCATTTGAATTGGTTTGGTTTTTAAGTTTTTTTTCTCTCTATTGTGAAGGCAGGATTTTATTTAGAGTCTCACACCGTAGCTCAGAATTTTCTAGTACTTACTGTGTAATGTAAGAGGCTGGTCATAAAGTCATGGTAACAACTCAGGCCTCAGCCTCTGTAGTGGCATCTTATATTTTATATTTATGTTTAATAAATAAAGCTTGTCTGAGGATCAGAAAAGTAAAACAGCCACACCGGCCAGCCTTGCAGACCAGGCATCAGTGACACACGTTTAATCCCAGTAGCCACACTAGCTTGCCATAGAAACCAGGCTATAGTGGTGCATGCCCTTAATCCAGAACTAGAGAGGATTAGAAAATGAGAGGTGACAGCTCTTAGGCTCAGCCTCATTCTGAGATCCCTGGAGGCAGGATCGCCGTTTTTTGGGCTGAGGTCGAGGTAAGAGCCAGAGGCTGGCTGCTTTGCTTTTCTGGTCTTCGGGTTGAACCCCAATATCTGTCTCTGAATCTTCATTAACCGAGCTTCAAGCTTCCTCGTGCTGGGGTTACAGGTGTCGGCTGTCATTCCTGGCTCAGGATGGCTGGTTTACTCCTCAGTTCTTTCTGTAAAGAATCTTGGACTGGAGCTGTCATTTTAAAGAAACAAAGCAAA
Organism: Microtus ochrogaster; assembly: GCF_000317375.1. Classification (NCBI taxonomy): domain Eukaryota; kingdom Metazoa; phylum Chordata; class Mammalia; order Rodentia; family Cricetidae; genus Microtus; species Microtus ochrogaster. Next base: position 57,181,954 of record NC_022027.1, on the reverse strand, counting down.
GAAATTGGTTTTTCAGATCTATCATTTTTGCACTTCTTTTGTGTTAATTCTATTATTTTTTTTATTGATTAGAGAGGAATTTTATGTGTCACCAGGAAAGCATGTGACCCCTGTGAGTTAGGCATGTAGTTTTGTTTGATCTGAATGTTTGTGACTGCAAAACTCCTTCTTATGTTGAACCTAATCTGAAATATAATAAAGTCAGACCTTTGGAAAGCTCTGTTCTCATGGGTGGAATTAATGCTTTTTAAAAAAGAGACTTTACGGAGTTTTGGCAGCATCTGTCATGTGAACACGTTAACAGAGGCACTGTTAGTTAGAAATGTCCTCGTCAGATTTGAATATTAGTGCTTATATTTTGGACTTCCCAACTTCAGAACTGTGAACAATAAATACCCGTTATTTATGAATTACCCTTTTTTCTTTTCTTTTCTTTTCTTTTCTTTTCCTTTTTTTGGTTTTTTCGAGACAGGGTTTCTCTGTGGCTTTGGAGCCTGTCCTGGAACTCGCTCTGTAGACCAGGCTGGTCTCGAACTCACAGAGATCCGCCTGCCTCTGCCTCCCCCTAGTGCTGGGATGAATTACCCTTTTTTCAAAATAAATTCTAACTATTTGTTAGGGCAGACCCAGGTAGACTTTAATGAGCCAGATTCTACTGATTTGCCGACCATTTAATTGACAGGTGATTTCCTTTCTGCCAGCCTGTTTCACATCTTGTTTTGTTGTGATATTAGAGACCTTGGAACCCCATGCTGGAAACACTGTTCACTTTGTGATAAGACTCTGCGGTTACTGCCAGAATAGTTAGAAAATTTTCCATACGTTTCCCGCCTTAGTTCTTCATAAACTCTTAGCGGTTTGCAGATCCCCAGGTGGCGAGCTGACTGGTTCTGTTGTGTTTGCTCTGATAACCACAGGAAACAGTGAGCCAAATCTCAGTTGCCAAATTTCTGTGGTCTTTACCTTTTTCTTCTCTGAACTTTAGGCTTGTGTTTCACACTGCTGTTGGCACCGCCTATAAGGACGTCTTCCAAGTGCGTCAAGGCACAAATATTGATTCCTGAAAACTTTTCTTCTGTTGATACTGTTTTAATTCCTTGAGTTTCATCCATGTATGTAGTATAGCTCGACCATGTGTATGTACCTCTTCCTCATCTCACTCCTAAAATCCTTTTCCCCAGAAAGTTTCTTCATCTACTAGGATTTCTCGCATGAGGATGAATGTGGCTTATTCCCTGGCATATGGGCAACTGACCTCCGAGGAAAGTGACTCCCCTTGCCCTCGTAGCCCTTCTGTGATGTTCCCTGGGCCTTAGGGGAGGTCCTAGAGATATTCCATTTATGGCTGAGCATTTAGTAGTCGCTTAGGCTAACACACACTAACGCACGCGCACATACACACAGCAGAAAGGAGTTTCTCTAGGGCTGAGCAGCAGTATTCTCAGGGCAGCCTGGTTGCCAGCTGCAGGTTGGGGTAGGATGAGAGTGGTGCCCAGGGCTACTTTGTACTTTTCAGTTACAGTGTTACACAGAGTTTTTGTTTTTAATGTCTTTTTGCATGAAGGTATCCTTATACAAAGTAAACAACCTCTACTTTCAAAACAAACCTAATTAAAAGCCCAAACAAAAACTGCTGTTCCCTGTAAGTCCCATGAAGCCTGTGCTGATACACTTTCCTGACAAAGGTAAAGTCTTGGTGCTGCTCAGTTCTCAGAACCCAAGATACAAAGTTCATCTGTTAGAGATAAAACCTAAACTACCCTCCCTTTTATAGTATTTCCCGATTCTCTACTTCATGTAGGATGTGTGGTAAACAAAGTAAGTAAGTTTTAGAGGACCGTCTCTGTGGCACAGACTTCCAGTGACGCTGCATCCCAGTTTCCAGGCTCATTAAGTTTGTCCTCTGTCACTATTGTAATTTCTTAATTATGTTGAAATTACATAGTCATCTATCTGTTTTGGGGGCATTTTTAAGTTATTCACCCATTTAACAGTAATAAATGAGATGATTCTAATTATATATTTTTATAAAGCCTACATATTAAGGCTTTCTTGAATGCCGTGTATAAATAGAATTCTTTATCATTAGATGACAGACCTAGGGAAAGCACTGTTGGATGTCTCCTAACGTGTAAGCGTTAAAGTGTGCGTATGCAACCTTCCGGGCTCTAAACCTACACACTGTATAAGTAACGTAGTTAATTTATCTAAACAGAAAAGGCGCACAGACAAATGCAGCATCAGAGTTAACAGTGGCCTGCTTGTGTATTGCATTTACCACACACATCTTGCAGGCTCTGAGCCAGTGAGTGGACGTGAAGGCCTGAATGCTGCACTGATGTGGGATTTATATATACACACATAATACACTCTGTAGTCAAGACATATGACTGTTGGCTCATTCATTCATTGTGCAGTCTCACACAGAGCCCTGCCTGCAGACCAGGCTGACCTGAACAGTGTTGGGATTACAGATGTGTGCCACAGTGCCTGGCTGTGCTACATTAGATCTACATTTTCTTTCCTTTAAACTTTTTTTTTTGTCTTCTTGTTTTTTGGAGGACGAGCATTGAGACAGTCTCATTGCGTGGTTCAAGCTGGCCTTGACCTTGTGACCTCCTATGTCAGCCTCCCAGTACTGAGATTGCAGGTATATTTTGCCACACTGGAAACTTGATATTTTTGCCCGCCTTCCTTTTTTTTTCTTTGAGACAGGATTTCTCTGCAGCTTTAGAGCCTGTCCTGGAACTAGCTCTTGTAGACCAGGCTGGCCTCGAACTCACAGAGCTGTCTGCCTGTGCCTCCCGAGTGCTGGGATTAAAGGAGTGTGCCACTACCGCTCAGCTTAGTTGTTGGCTCTTATGCATATAAAAACTGGCTTAAAACAATGTACAAGTGTACAAAAATATCTTTTTATTATCATATAAATTTTAAACTTTAAAAATTTGCTTAAAATTTGGTTAAAAAGACACGTGCATATAAGCACAGGCAAACAGGTGTACATGCATGCATGCATCTATTAGCCTAGGCCTGTCCCACTGGAAGGTCTGCAGAGGCAGTTAAATTGTGTAGCGACGTCCTTTCCACACTCACACCAAAACCAAAATCAAACAAAACGTAAGCAATGCTTTTCTTCTGGAATCTGCCCTGAGGCTGCTTTATAAAGGATTACTTTTCCCCTTTTACATCGGTAGTAGTATACTTTAAAATGATGATAAGAGGGTTTAGTGTAGTCAGTATGCAAGCCAGCAACATAGTTTCTATTTTGTCTCTATTCATGGCAGTTAAAAACTGGGATTTATTCAGCTTTGTATAAAGATTCATTTTTAAGAACCTGATGCCTAGAAAACATCAACACGACTGAAGACTGGCTTTGTTTTTCAGTTACATTAGGAAAAGAATCATGTTTCAGACATACAGTTGACATATTTCAAGGTTTTACTAGAGTATGGATGGGGGAAGACTTCAAAAAACCACACACACAATCTACACACAGCATGCTCATGCGCACACGCACGCACACACACACAAGCTACATACTGCACGCACTCACACACCAAAAGCTACATACACAGCATAATTTAAAATTGGGTTGACATCCAGTAAAAGTTAGTGCAAAGTAATTATGGAGACACCTAACTGTACAATGGTGTTGTTTTCTAAGTTTAGTCAAAATAATTATGGAGACATCCTAACTGTACAATGGTGTTGTTTTCTAAGTTTAGTCAAAGTTTTTTTTTTTTTTAACTCAGTACCAGTATTGTTATTGTGTTTTATGTATGTACCAAAGAATGCCATGAGGTTTGGGTATAATGCAACTTAGTTTCATTAACAAAGCAGGTTTCTTATTTAAGCTTTTTTTCCTCAGAGGCTATATGTTATTTCATAAGGCTATAAACTTATGCCTCTATCATATTTAATAAAATTACCTTTTTTCTATTTTTGAGATGGTATTTCTGTGTAGCCTTGGCTGTCCTGAAACTCACTCTGTAGGCCAGGCTGCCCTCGAACTCACAGAGATCCACCTGCCTCTGCCTCCTGAGTGCTGGGATTAAAGGCACGCTCCACCATGCCTGGCTAAAATTACTTTTAAGGTGTCTTTTTAGTTATAAACTGAAGTTGTTTCATGATTTGAAAATGTGATCGATCTAAATAAAAGCATGTAAAGACTGAATGAAAAATCTACTAATTTCAACCAAATAAGGTTCTTAAAGCGAAAATACCAACTCACACAAAATGTAGGCAGTGGCTGGAGCTGTTAGGTTAACATTTATGCAGGGGCTGGAACAGTTATCACACAGACCATCGTTTATGCAAGTCTGGAACTGTTGGCTTATTACGCAGATTAACATAATGCAGTGGCTGGAATAGAGTTTATTACACAGATTAACATTTATGCAGTGGCTGGAATAGAGTTTATTACACAGATTAACATGTAATGTCTGGATAATTGGTTTATTACACAGATTATCATTTATGCAATGGCTGGAACAGTTGATTATTACACAGATTAACATTTATGTAATGATGGAGGAGTTGGTTTATTACATAGATTAATCATTTTTTAATGCACAAGCTACAAAGGAGCAATTGGGTCTTTATACAGAGTTTTTTTTCATCAAATAGAATTTTTACCCTTAAATCCAAATGGATTAAGCAGTTAACATAAGAAAAATAAGTACTATTAGCGATCTGTATGTATCTACCGAGAAGCCACAAATATACCAAGGAACATGGAGAGAAAGACTGAAAGAAAGGAAGTTGAGTTGGGATATAAAGAATTTGGGAACAAAGCCAATTGCACTTTATAGATTAATAGCACCAATCTATTTTTCTTGACCAATTAGACCTTAAAATACCGGAGGTGGGTTGGATTTAATCTGGTTGGTTTTAGGGTTCATCTAATTCTAGGTGTTATGGAATAAAACGAATACAGAAACTTTCACATTATTCACCCAGCTTTTCATAACTTTTTAAAATTTAAATGGCTTCCACTTAAAGGCAGTCTCACCGTCTCCTACCGGCTGATGGAGCTTTACCCCTTCTAAGCAGTGTGGTGCACCACCACCCCTCACACTGTGGCTATTCACATTAAGTCAATGAGGAAAACTTTTAATCTCACATCTTGGTTACTGTGCTAGGAGACAGTGTTGGTACAGAAGTACAGCTTGCAGCAGTACTGTGTCAGGTGAAAAACCTGCACCGGGAAGGATGAAGCAGGTGCAGCGTGGTTCATAGCAAACAGTCCAGTGGGAACCAGAAGGCCTTCTCCTTCCGAGTTCCCCTAGCCTTGACGTGTAGAGGATATCCAATAATCTCTTTAGTCACATGGCGTACTTCTGAGTCCATTCCCGAGCTGTTCTGTTGTACTTTTCCCTGTCTGTCTTGTAGATCTGAGCAATCTCAGGCACGAGGGGATCATCTGGGTTGGGGTCACACAGCAGGGAGCTGATGGACAGAAGCACTTTTGAAATAGTCAGTGCTGGAGACCACTGTGAGCGAAGGATATCAAGACAAATGCTGCCGTTACTGTTGACGTTTGGATGATAAATTCTTGTTGTAAATTCGACCTTAGGTGGCTTGAAGGGGTACTCTGTTGGGAAATCAATCGTCAGGAAAAATGCTCCGCCCTGATAGGGGCTGTCATTCGGCCCCAGGATGGTAGCTTGCCAGTGGAACATGTCTTCCCCGACAGGACCTGCGGAACACTGTGCTGGGGGATCCTGCGCCAGGTCGTTCAGTTCCTTGTGGATTCTCTTCAGAGCCATGGTGGGCGGAAGGCTGTCTTGGTGGGCCCCTGGTGGAATGAGGCAGGGCCCGAGGTTGCCTTGTCGGCTGTGGATCAGCTGCCGAAGAGGAGGTGGGCAGTTCTGGCCTGGCCCCGGCAGGATGTGCAGAGGGCCGAGGCCCGCTCAGCTTCCGGTCCAGCCACAGTGGACGCAATATCTGTCTTCACATCGGTTGGCACATCACCCTGCAGCCGCCCCCTTTGTGCTGCCGCAGAAGCGGTCTCTTCTTCCGAGACCGAAGAGACCGAAGCCTCGCCTCCGCGGATCCCTCCGCCGGAGCCCCTGTCTGGGCTCGTGCCGACAGCCTGGCCGCAGCCTGGTGCCACAGACCGACGCAGACAGGACAGCCTGGGAGGGTGACAGTTGGTCGGGGATGATGTGATTGGTAGCATAGTAGGGTTTTTCTTTTGTAACATCACCATCATCATAAAGTCATAATGTATTGTGCTATGATGTCGTGATGCAGCTGTCACCAGGTTACCAAATTACCCTTGGTTTTCTTTGAACAAACTGTGGATGAATGCAGTTCTCTGAGAAGAGACTTGATGTATCACCTATTCCACAAATGTTTCAGATCTCAGACAGAGGACTTCTTCATTTTTTAACAAAAGAATTTTATTTTATTTTTTTAAAGATTTTTTAAGAGAATTTCAAGTGCAGGTAAGTGTTCACACCTCTTCTCTTTACACAGGGTACCAAAATAATCTTTCACTAAGTAATTCAAATCATTTTAAACATTTTGGAAAGTTTGCAGTAATAAAAGGCATTTACATTTTCAGTGTCAACTCTATGCCTTCTTGCTTTCTTTTTTTAATATTTATTTATTAATTATATATACAGTGTTCTGCCTGCTTGCATATACACCAGGTCTCATTACAGATGGTTGTGAGCAACCATGCGGATGCTGGGAATTGAACTCAGGACCTCTGGAAGAGCAGGCAGTACTCTTAACCACCAAGCAATCCCTCTAGCCCCCTTCTTGCTTTCTTTAGGAAACAAACAGGCGAATAAAAAATCAAATCAGAATAAACAGCAAAAACTAAAAAGCACAAGAAACACAGATATAAAAACAAAACCCATAATAACACAAAATTGGAAGCCATAATACACAAGAAAAAAAACCAGGAAGATAACAAAAAAACTGCTCAAAGCAGCATGAGACAAAAAAAAAATCATAAAATACCATTGTTAGTTAGTGTTGGTCACCTAGTGCTGAGCATGGACGTTCCCCTAGGTGTGGGCCCGTGGTAGGAAACTGATTTTCCCGTTGCAAGTTCAGTGGGAGAGAACTTCTAGGCTAGGGGCTGGAGATCATGTTCACGACACCTCTCGGCTCGGGGACCTTATCTGACCTGGACGGTGCAGACTCCGCTGCGTGCACAGCACAAGCCCTGTGGGTCTTTCTGCCTCCTTTTCCACGTAGTGCTGAAGACATCCCATTCAGGACTGAGTGTCCAGGGTCGTTCACTGTTTGTACATTATCCAGATTGGGTCTCTGTATTAGTTCTGTCTACTGCAAGGAAGCCTCTCTGATGCTGAACACTGATCTGTGTGCGCAGCAGAATGTCATGAAAGCTCATTCTGTTGCTATGTTACTTTAGCAGAACAAGTGTTTGGTTTTCCTGTGGGCCTGTGGCCTATCTACTATTAGAGCAGTGTCAGGCTTGGGTTCCATCTCATGGAGTTGGTTCACAACGTTTGTACTATTGCACTAGCATTTTATGCAGGCAGGGCACTAGTCCCATGGGAATGGAACCCATTCCTGGCACTGGAAGTATGATTTGATGATGAGAGATGTTTAGCTGGGGCACTCCATTTAGATTTCTTTTTTTTTTTTTTTAAGATTCATTCATTTATTACATATACAGTGTTCTGCTTGCATGTATGGTTGCAGGCCAGAAGAAGGCACCAGATCTCATTGCAGATGGTTGTGAGCCACCATGTGGTTTCTGGGAATTGAACTCAGGACCTTTGGAAGAGCAGTCAGTGCTCTTAACCTCTGAGCCATCTCTCCAGCCCTAGATTTCTTTTTATATATACGTATATAAATTTCTTTAAGTAGTTTCTGTAGAAATAGGTTTCTTAGAACCCTTCAAATGACCCTTAATATTCGGTGTCCTTCCTTGACATTCCACCCTTTTGTTTCAGCCCCCCAACTGTCTCCCTGTAACTATATATCCTGGATCTACTTGGAGTAGAGTCTTGGGCAAGGACCTAGCTATAGTTTTAGTTGCTTTCTTCTGTATACAGCTATTGAGTTTGGCCAGCATCATTTGTTGAAGATGCTATCTTTTTACAGTGTGTATTTTTTCCTCCTTTGTCAAGAATTGGGTGTCCATAGGTGTATGGATTTATGTCTGGGTCTTCAGTTTGATTCCATGCTGCTTTAATTGCTCTCAGTTTGTAGTACAACTAGAAATCTGGGATGGCGACACCTTCAGCAGTTGTTCTGTTATTCAGGATTGACCATTTTCACCACATTAATCCTACCGATCAATGAATGGGGGAAATCTCTCCATTGTTTTATATCTTCTTTGATTTCTTTATTTAGTATCTCAAAATTTTTGTTATGCAAGGGTTTCGCTTGAGTGGTTAGAGTTATTGCAAGTTTGTGTGTGTATTTATTTTCTGAGGCTGTTGTAAGGGCACTGTTTCCCTGATTTCTTTCTCAGTCTGTTATTTGTGTATGGGAAGGCTTCTGATTTTTGTATGTTCATTTTGTATCCTGTTTCTTCGCTGAAAGTGTTTACCAGCTGTAGAAGTTTCCTGGTAGTTTTTAGGGTCATTTGCATATAAAATCATATCATCTGCAAATAAAGATACTTTGACTTTTTCATATTTCTGTCTCCTTGATCTCCTTCCATTGTCTAATTGTTCTAGCTAAGACTTCCAAGTACTGTCTTGAAGAAGTATGGAGAAAGTGGACAGCCTTGTCTTGTTGCAGATTTTGGTAGAAATACTTTGAGTTTCTCTCCATTTAAATTGACGATGACTGTGGGCTTACTGTGGATTGCCTTTATTGTGTTGAGGTATGTCCCTACTCTCTCCAGAGCTTTTACCATGAAGGAATGTTGGTTTTTGTCAAAGGCCTTTCCATCTAATGATATGATCATGTGGTTTTTGCTTTTCAGTCTGTTTTATGGTAGATTTCATCTATCAATTTACATGTGTAGAATCATCCCTGTCTGGGATGAGGCCTACTTGATAATTGTGAATAATCTTTTTGGTATGTTCTTGGATTTAGTTTGCAATAAAAAGTACTTTATTGAGAATTTTTACATTATGTTCATAAGGGTAATTGAACATAGATTATCTTTTTCATTGGTCTTTATGTGGTTTAAGTAACTTGCCTCATAAAATGAATTGGGCAGTATTCCTTCTGTTCTCTTGTGGGTAATAATTTGAGGAATATTGGTGTTTACTCTTTGAAAGTCTGGTACAATTCTGCACTAAAACCATCTGGCCCTGGGCGTTTTTGGTTGATAAACTTTTAATGACTGATTCTATTTCACCAGGGGTTATAGATCTGTTTAAATTGCTTATCTGATCTTGATTTAACTTTGGTAGGTGGCCTGTTTTACAATTTGGTGGAGTTCAGGTTTTTAAATTAAGTACTTAGGCCGGGCGATGGTGGCACACGCCTTTAATCCCAGCGCTCGGGAGGCAGAGGCAGGTGGATCTCTGTGAGTTCGAGACCAGCCTGGTCTACAGAGCTAGTGCCAGGACAGGCTCCAAAGCCACAGAGAAACCCTGTCTCGAAATACCAAAAACAAACAAACAAACAAATAAATAAATAAATAAAGTACTTAGAATTTTCTGGATTTCCTCAGTGTCTGTTATTATGTCCCTCTTGATCTCTAATTTTGTTAATTTGGATCTTCTCTCTCCACAATTTAGTTAATTTGGCAAAGTGTTTATCTTACTGAGTATTCTCACAAACCAATTCTTTCTTTCCTTAAACTTTGTATTTGTTTATTTTTAATTGGATGATTTTAACTCTGAGTTTGATTATTCCTTGCTGTCTCTTCTTTTTTGGGTATTTCTTCTTTCTGTTGTACAGCTTTCTAAGTTGATACTAATTTGCTTAGATGATATCTTTCCCGTGGTTTTTAGGGAGGCACTTAGTGTTATGAAACTTGCCTCTTAGGACTACCTCGATGACACCCATAGTTTTGTGTTTATTTTTATTCAGGCCCCCACCCCCCAGGTAGAGTTTCTCTGTGTAACAGCCCTAGCTATTCTGAACTAGCTCTGTAGACCAGGCTGGCCTCAAACTCATAGTTTGCCTGCCTCTGCCTCCCAAGTGCTGGGATTAAAGGTGCTTCACCTCCCAACCTCATTCAGTTCTTAAATGTTTTTAATTTCCTTCTTGATTTCTGTCTTGGTCCATTTTTCAGTAGTGTGTTGTTCAGTTTCCATGAGTTTATACACTTTCTGTTATTGACATCCAGCTTTAGTCTGTGGTGGTCTGATGGGATGCAGAGTGTTTTCTTGTATCTTCAGTTCTCTTGTATCTGCTGAGACTTGCTTGTGTTCAGTTTTGGAGAATGTCCCACAGGCTGCTGAGAAGAAAGCATATTCTTTGGTGTTGGGGTGAACACCTGCTAAGTGTATTTTGTTTGTGATGTTATTAAACTCCAACATTTCTGTTTAGTTTTTGTCTGGATGATTTATTACTGAGAGTGGATATTGAAGTTACTCGCTATCCTTGTGTGATTTTAGCTGTAATAGTGCGAAGCACGATTAATAAAATCTCAGAGACAGAAATTGGGCTTCAGCCTGAGGTCAGAAAAGTAAAACAGCCAGCCAGTCCAAAATAGCAATCCTGCCTCCAGGAATCTCAGATGAGACTGTGTCTGAGAGCTGCCTCCTCCTGTTTTATAGTCTTCCCTAGGGCTGGGATTAAGGGTGTGCACCACCACTCCTGGTTTGTGTGGCAAATTAGTGTGTCTACTCAGATTAAAGGTGTGTGTCATTGTGGCTACTGGTATTAAAGATGTGTGTCTCCACTGCCTGGTCTGTAAGGCTGGCCAGTGTGGCTCTTACTTTTCTGACCTTTAGGCAAGTTTTATTAGTACACACAAATGCCACTACAGGGCCGGGCGGTGGTGGTGCACGCCTTTAATCCCAGCACTCGGGAGGCAGAGGCAGACGGATCTCTGTGAGTTCGAGGCCAGCCTGGTCTACAGAGCTAGTTCCAGGACAGGCTCC
>NC_022027.1:57164754-57170854 GCF_000317375.1 Microtus ochrogaster | reverse complement strand
TTTCTTTTCTTTTCTTTTCTTTTCTTTTCTTTTCTTTTCTTTTCTTTTCTTTTCTTTTCTGCCCTCGTGTTTGGTGCATGCATGTTTAGAATTGCAGTGTCCTCTTGGTGGATTTTTCCTTGAGAATGTTGTGTGCTTCCTTCCCTATCTCTTCTGATTAGTTTTGTTTTGAAGGCTTACTGTGTCAGATATTAAAATGGCTATACCTGCTTACCTATTGGTTCTATTTGCTTAAAGTATGTTTTTCTATCTTTTTTCCCTAAGCAATATCTATCCTCGATATTAAAGTGTGACTCTTGAATGCAGCAGAATGGTGGATCCTGCTTTCTAATTAATCTTGTTAGTCTATGCCTTTTTATTGGGGGAAATTGAGAGTTATTAATATTAATATTGAGAGTTTTCAGGGAGAAGTGTTTATAAATACCTTTTATTTTGTTGCTATAGTGTAGCGTTTTCATCCATTCGGTTTTCTGGTTTGGGAATATGTATTCTTTGTGTTTTCTTGGGTGTGAGTAACCTCTTCAGGTTGAAGCTTTTTTTGTGACACCTTCCATAGAGCTGAATTGATAAGATAGATAGGTACTGTTTAAATTTGGTTTTATTATGAAAATTTTCTTTCTCCATATATTGTGATTGATAGTTTTGCTAGATATAGTCATATGGGCTGGCATCTGTGATCTCTTAGAATTTGTAGAACATGCATCCCTCGGGCCCTTCTGGCTGTTGGAATTTCCATGGAGACTCAGGTGTTTTTCCACTGGAGTTTTCTTTATGCTTCTGTTTGCACTCTCAGGTCTTGAACGGTTTTATTTGTTTCCTTCTACTCTTTGTGTCTCCATAGACTTCACTAAGGGATTCACTCATATCCTCTTTGGGGTCCTTAAAAATGTTCATAATTGCTACTTTGAAGTCCTGCCTTTCTCATGTCCTGCTAGAGTAGGGTTACTGGGTTCTGCTGGAGGCATCTTGGCTTGGCCATTTGTGTTTGTGTCTAAGCATCTGGGGTTAGGGTGGTTGAGTTGCCTGTAGATGTTGATATCTGGTCTTGTTTTTGTTGAAGGAGTGTTGTTCCATTCCTTGGTTTCTGCTGCCTTCTCTGGGTCTTAGGAGAGTGTGGCAGCTGTGGGTTCCCTGGTACTGAGGGAGTGCTTCTTAGGTCAGTGGGTGGCAGAGAGGAAGAGAGGTGGGCTAGGAGCAAAGGCTGAGAGCAGCTTCGGGCAAGATCCAAGGGAATCCTGTGCACACAGAAAGGTGGGGTGTAGTTGTAAGCGGATATCCTGCAGGCTGGTTGTGGTCCCACACAAAGGGGGAGCTGTGTCTGCTGCAGTGTTTGGTGGGGTCCCAGGAAATGGAGGTTCATGTCCATTTTATACTTCGGATACTGGTTTGTAGGAGTCACATTAGCTCTGTGCTGGTTGACATTTTGTATGTTGAGACTTGAGAGTTGTAGCTGTGTTAATGTGTAGTTGGTGTGGTTTAAATTACATTTCTACATTGTCTAAAGACATCGAATCTTCTTCAGGTGCTTATTGCCCACTTCATTATCTTCCCTTCTGCTTCGTTTATAACAATATTTGGGAAAATTTAAAGTTATTTAAATTATTGTTGCTATGGAAATATAGTATTTTTCTCCAAATAAGGATAAAATTGTTTTTATAATTTATAATATGGTTTCATACATTGTGGCATATCTAGAATGTACAGGGTTTTCAAAACTCTGAGATTATAGCATTCTTTTGGCTTAATGTGCTTGCAGTGGGCTAAATACTATTAGGGCTGTAGCATGTGTTATAAATCTGTCTGACTTCCAGAAGGTATAGGAATTGACTCATGTTTCTTTTTCAGCCTCACTTTTCATATTTCTTAAAATAGTACTGAGAACATTTGTATACCCCAAACAGATGATTGTTCTTGAGAATTTACTGAAGTGAATTAAATAAACATTTTAGGTCCTTCCTATCTGAACCATTTATAGTTTATATTTTTATAGCACATTTCCTAGACATTTATAACCCATGAGTATGCAATCGAAATTAGGGACTTACTATTGTAATGAGTTATGGAATAGATGGTTTTCATTCCCTTAATCACCTTTCTTTAGAGAGGAGCCTAAGACAGGGCTGCAAACTCAGAAGTCAACAGGAATCTTAAGAGAAAAACCCCAGCTTTACAGCAAGTTAGTGATGGTCAATGCTATCGGTTAACCTGGACTGTGGGCCGAGGGAGTACTGAGAGTGAGTGCTTGCTGTGATCCTGTTACTACTGACAAGGAATCTGGGCCTGGTCTGGCCATATCTTTACAATGTGTATTTGTAAGTGTGTGTGTGTGTGTGTGTGTGTGTGTGTGTGTGTGTGTATAGATGAGTTATACATGTGTGAAACAGGGAAAAAAAGAAGGAATTTGGTTGATCATTACTTTTTAGGTCTGGTCACACAGTATACTTGGTAGGATTTAAGGATTAGTAAATCCGTAGATCTGTTGAATCTTTTACAAATATATGTCCTTTTTCTCTTGGGGCCACTTCCTCCCACCCCCATTTACTAATCAGAATTTAAAACATTTTATTTTTATTTTTATTTTTTTTGGTTTTACGAGACAGGGCTTCTCTGTGGCTTTGGAGCCTGTCCTGGAACTAGCTCTTGTAGACCAGGCTGGTCTCGAACTCACAGAGATCCGCCTGCCTCTGCCTCCCAAGTGCTGGGATTAAAGGCGTGCGCCACCATCGCCTGGCTTTGAACTGTTTTTGAGATAAGGATTTTTCATTTGTGTTGTCCAGGCTGGTCTTAAAAACTCTTGGGGTTAAGTGAACTTCTTGCCTCAGCTTCCTGAGTAGCTGAACACCACTGTGCTGGGCTCCCTTCTTGGTTTTTTTCTTAAAGTATTTGGTGTACATGTGTGTGTGGGAGGGACGGACAGTTCCTGCAACACACGTGTGGAGTCAGGAGGGTGCGGGGGGGGGGGAGTCTGTTCTGCTGTGTGTACTCAAGTGTGGAGTCAGTGGAAATGAATATGAATTATAACGGGGCTGATAGTACTAGAATGCGTGTAGTATACCTTCCCAATTCAGTTTTTGAAACTGCTGTGTATAGTAAAAAAATACAACAGTGCTGATTTCAACCAAACAAAAATTGTTAAAACTGTATCTGAAAGCCAGCTTGCTGGTGCATGCTTTTAATCTACTCGGGAGACAGAGACAGAGGCAGAGGCAGAGGCAGGAGGAGCTCTAAATTTGAGGCTAGCCTGGTCTACAAAGTAAGTTCCAGGACAGTCAGGACTACACAGAGAAACCCTGTCTCAGAAAACTAACCAACTAACCAAATATGTTTTAAAACCCATGTTTTAAAGACGAATTATTTAGTGAAGTTTTAAATGCAATCCCTACTTCATCTAGTTTCATGTGAGATGATACTTAAACAATTTTAATTCTGTTTTAGCTTGATAGAGACGGATAGCAAGTCTTTAAGATCTGTGAATGGGTCAAGAAGAAACAGTGGCTCTTCTCTTGTATCAAGTTCCTCTGCCTCCAGCAACCTCAGTCACCTGGAAGAAGACTCTTGGATTCTTTGGGGAAGAATTGTGAATGAATGGGATGATGCACGCAAGAAAAAAGAGAAGCAAGTGAAGGTATTTGCGTTCTTCACTGAAGTTCTCTTCTTTACCCTGGAGAGGACCAGGTGTAGATTAAATAGGGAATTGGGAAAAGCAGAAGGATTCTAGGAATTTCTGAGCTATGTTGCAAACAGGTTTGCTTTATATGTGGTTATCATCTGTGCTTGTGGGCTGTTGTAGTGATCCTGAAATTGTAGACATTCATAATTAAATATTATTTTTAGAAATCAGTTAAACTCCCATGTTGTTAATTCAGAAATGAAGTCATGACATTCTGTATCAGTATTTGCCTTTTCTCCCCAGCAGCCCTTTGATATGTGGACTGACAGGTCCTTAAGGCCCCACATTCCCAGTCGGACGACGGTTTATCCATGGCTCTGTAGCTCCTCCTGGTCAGAACGTACCCAAGGATCACATCTTAGACTTCTTTAAAGAATTTCATATTTGCTAGTAAACAAGCTTTGTAAATTATAAACACTCCGAGGCCCCAGAGCGGTTGGGTAGCAAGGTGTGAGACATTTACGTTCTGCTTTCCTTTCATTTTCAGGAGCTTGTTCGTAAAGGGATACCCCACCACTTCAGAGCAATCGTTTGGCAGCT
Organism: Microtus ochrogaster; assembly: GCF_000317375.1. Lineage (NCBI taxonomy): Eukaryota > Metazoa > Chordata > Mammalia > Rodentia > Cricetidae > Microtus > Microtus ochrogaster. The sequence goes on along the minus strand of NC_022027.1, from coordinate 57,166,644 downwards.
TTTATGTAACGCACAGGGTATGTCAATTAAGGACCAGTATTCAGAACTCCTGAAAATGACTTCACCTTGTGAAAAACTGATCCGAAGAGACATTGCTCGAACTTACCCAGAGCACAATTTTTTTAAGGAAAAAGACAGCCTTGGACAGGAGGTTTTATTTAATGTGATGAAGGTAAGTGCTAGTTACTCATGTTTTGAAGTGAAGTGAGTTTGAAGGAGGTTGATATTACATGTTTCCATAATGAAGCATGAACTCAGGTTCTTGGTCGGTAGACTTAGTTTTAGTATACTTTCTGCTTTAATTCCGATGCTTCATTGTCGATAGTTTGGAGAACTAATTGAAAAATTTATCACATTATTTAGTGTTAGTTGACAAGAACTAACCTCCTCTCGCCGGCCTTTGCAGTGTGAGAGTAGATACTTCATATGCATCAACCCTTGTGGTCTGCGATAGTGACTTTACTTGTTAAGCGTGCTCAGCCCTTTAAAAATTTACTGTTGCCTTTTTAATATTGCATTTTCATAGTCCCCCCCAATTTCCTCTGTGAAATACCACCAGTTTCTTAAGTTATTTGAATTTTGTTGTTTGCCGTCACTGTACTGTGTTTATCTCTGTCCGATAGCTGTCGCTTTTCTGAGTATGAATTGCTTTATTTCCTTTGCAAATTTTTAAGTGAGAAATTGTCCAGAGAAATTTTATGTAATAAACCATTTGCTTTTTAAATATTTATAGAATAACATCTATAACAAGTAACCAAGAGCTTTTGTAAACAAATAAATGAACTTTTAATTTAACTGTCTCACCAATTTTAGGTTTTGGAGAAGGAAGATAGAATATGCACGTTGAAGTGTTTTGAACACCATGTTTTACTTTCCAGGCCTACTCCTTGGTGGATCGTGAGGTTGGCTACTGTCAAGGCAGTGCTTTCATAGTGGGACTGTTGCTTATGCAGGTGAGTTCACGCTTGCAAGCTGCAACTGTGTCTACTTTTCTTTTTTGTTTTTGTTTTTTTGAGACAGGGTTTCTCTGTAGCTTTGGTGCCTGTCCTGGAACTAGCTCTTGTAGATGTGTCTACATTTCTTAAAGTCAACTGGAGAATTAAAAAACCGTCTCCGGTTTTCCTGAGTTAAGCAGATTTGTGTCATCTCCCTAAACGTAGTGTACATAGTGATTTACTTTGGCACTTTGGAAGTAAAATGACATACAGTAATACTCTTGCCACCAAATGAGATTTCAGCTCCTGCACTCCTCTTCCTCCCTTTGTTCTTTTTCCTCCCTCCTACTTCCTTCTTCTTTGCAAATTGAACCAGGCTTTGTATGCTGTGTCACTGAGCTGCAGGCCCAGCCCCTTATGCTGGGCAGTGGTGGTGATGCCTTAAATCCCAGCACTACTTCCAGGAAGTCACCACAGCCACACAGAGAAACCCTGTCTCGAATAAAAGAAAAATAGTTACAAGTGTATGCAGATCAGACACCACTTGCAGGAGCTGGTTCTTATTCACCATATGGACTTCAGGAATGAAGCTCAGGCCATTGGTCTTGATAGGTGCCTTTACTTGCTGAGCCATCTTGCTAGCTCCCCCAGCTTCTGCCTCTTCTTATGTTTTTCAGTATTTTATTTTTATTTTTAATTATGTGTGTGTGTGTGGGGGGGGTTGTGCACATGCCTGTAGTGTCTGTGGAGGCTGGAAGTGGGTACTGCATTTCCTGGAGGTGGAGCTGCCCGACATGGTGCTGGGGCTCGAACTAAGATGAGATCTAGCAGCTGAACAGTCTTTCCAACCCCACTTCCTTCTTTTTTCTTCTCTCTCTCTCTCTCTCTCTCTCTCTCTCTCTCTCTCTCTCTCTCTCCCCCTCTCTGAAACATATGCATTTGGAAGAAATGTTAG
>NC_022027.1:57160377-57164643 GCF_000317375.1 Microtus ochrogaster | reverse complement strand
AGGCTGTCCTTGAACTCAGAGATCCACCCGCCTCTGGCTCCCGAGTGCTGGGATTAAAAGTGTGCACCACCACCACCTGGCTCATTTCTTAATATATACAATTGTACCAAGATATTCTACAAGAACTTGTTACATTTTTTTAAAATTTTATTTGTCAACATTTCATTGGGAGTAATCTTTTTCCAACCAAAAATAAGAATAAAAGTTTCTTACAAAATCTTATTTACATTATGAACATGTTTGTAAATATACTTAGGAGTGTTATATATCATTTAGCTATAGGCTTATTGTCGCTGTTACCTTGATATGGAAATAACCAGGCTAGATTAAAGATAGACTCTTATAATAAATAAAATATATAAAAAAAACTCATGCCACAGGCACAGAAGATCCAGGCCCTGCTTGACCACGGGGGAAACTACACAAAGCACTCCTGGGTGGTGCACAGGTTTTTATCTCCTGGTCCCAGAAAGCCATACCTAAACTAGGTTCCACCTCTTAAAGATTATTGGTTAACAAGGCTTTTCCCATCAGCTTGTTATTTATATCATACTGAACTTATGATACTCAGCTGCCTTTACTGTCCCAGGGATACAACATTGGCATTGACTGATTTGGGAGTGGTTTGGGTAGCATGCTCCTAGAATTTAGGGGTATGGCAATTAAAATTGGAAAGGGAAATGGTGTATACATTCATCTTCTTAGCCTTGATGAAAATTTCTTTATTTAACTTTTTATGTAGTCTCAGAACTTAGTCCTGAAAGTGGCTTGATTTGAAGTGTGTGGGCTGCGGTTTGTATCTCAGTTCTGCACTCAGCCTGTGAGCTTAGACTCCCGTTTCAGATGGCCTTGTTCTCATCTGGATGCTTTGCGAGAGTTCTGTAGGTGTGAGTCTGCCTGGTGTATGGCACATGTGAGGCTTGTAGTAAAACTTCAGTGGCTTTTGTCCATCTTGAGTAGATGAAAGCAGAGTAGGAACCAAAATCTCCTGGTATTTTACTTCCTTACTATCTGACTTTAAAAGTTCCGTGTCAGGACTCCCTTCTTCATCCCTGTTCTCTTCAGTTTGTCTGTTGCTCAGGTGCTGGGAATGGAGCCCAGGGCCTCATACGCACTATGCACCTGCTCTTCTTTTGCTCTGTCCCTGGTCTCCATCCCTCCGTTCAGGGCACAGTATGAACAAGCTGGCTCCTACTTACCATGTGTAGTAAGAACTCCAGTGGTGATTCTAGGATATTTTTCCATGTTAACTAAATCTGGGCTATAATGTATATGGCATAAAAGTAACTATATTAATATTGATGTATTTAGAGCATCCACAAAGTCCTGATTGTCCTGATTTATAAATGGTTGTCAGTAGTAGATCTTTTTACTATTAAAGTCAAATACAATTATTATCAGTCTAGTGATTTTTTTTACCACAAATCTGTTCCTTTTTCTTTTATATTAACTTTGAAATAACAGTATTCATCTCTGCTGAGTGTCTAGACTCTAGATTCTAGAGAAGAATGTTTGCCTCCCTGAAGAGTGTGTGTTGCGGCAGCTTGTGGAGCTGCATAGCTGGAGTTTCCTGTGAGGTGGCTATACACCAAAGTCTTCTTTTGCTCCAGTTGGTCCCTGATTGTGTAACATCAGGAGGCTATGTAAGTGGCCTTGAGTCTTCCAAGTCCTGTCCCTCCACAAGAGTATATTTCAGTTTTGGAGAAATGGCCACACAAGGAGTAGAAAACCGATTTTAGCCTTTGGAGTGGTTGTGGAGGCTGAGATAGTAACTGCCTGCCGTGCTTCCTGGAGGAAAGGAGGTCAAAAGCTAGAGTTTGTCTCAGTGCCGATGACTAAGGACCCAGAAGTCTGTGGAGGCCCAGCGTGTTTCAGATGGACCTTCTGAAAGATGGGAATCCTGGAGAATGCCTTAGAGGATCAGAGTGGGAGTTTGGAAATCAAGATGAAGAGGGACTAAGAGAACGGTGTAGTCTGGAGATCTGGGATCTTGTGCCTCTTGCAGCCATTGACGTGTCAGTGGGGCTTTAGGACTTGAATTATTAGGGATGGTCTCCACAGAAGAACTGTGACTATCTTCAGTAAGAGGTACTGAGAGACCTTTGGGGGACATCCTCTTTTCAAATTCATTCACAGACTATAAATAAATATTAGAAAACTGTATTATTTTGAGAAAGTTATCTACCCTTGTGGGTGCTTCGCCTGAGTTTTGAATGTCTTTTGAGTTATTTTCTTAGTGAATATTTCCTAGTGATTTATACTTTTAAAACTCAGTTGCAGATAATTTTAAAGCATAGAAGTTCTTTTGGTAATTACATTGTGTGTCTTTTCTGTGCAGAATCCCCAAAGCTTTCCAGTTGTCTTAAGGTCAAAGTAAAAAATTACAGTGTGGCTTCCAGAATCTGTGTGTGTGGTTTCATTTTTTCTTCTTTAAACTCCTTTACTCATGAACTTTTAAAAGCAATATAAGTTTACTCTCATTAATTTATATTCTCTGCTTGGCATGTGTTAATTACTTCTTGTGTAGGTTTTACTGTATACAAGGGGATAACTTGACTTTAGTGTCTCCTGCTTGCTGACCAAGCATGCCAGCATCTGTTGCTGTCAGGAGACACCATGACCAAGTTAATTTATAGAAGAACGCATTTAAATGGGGCTTGCAGTTTCAGAGTCCATGACCATCCTGGTGGGGAGTGTGGGAACAGGCAGGCAGACAGCTATGACTCTGGGGAGGAAAGTGAGGGGGAGGGTGGAGAGTGGGGAGAGAGAACATGGTGTGGGCTGTTGACACACCTGCCAACAAAGCCACACCTCTTCCCAACAAGGCCACATCTCCTAGTCCTTTCTAGATCTACTAACTGGGACCAAACATTCAATATATGAGCCTATGGGACCATTATCTAAGGCCTTCCTACCCTCTGTCTTCCAAGACTGTTCTTTCTCAGATGGTCTCCAATTTCCTTTCCTCATTTGTTTTATTTAGGTCCATTCCCGACTTACATAGAGAACATTTGTCTCCCCAGCGTTCTCTTATTCCAGTTTATTTTCCATAGCGTTTGTCATCACTGACATAGCTATGATTTAGGCACATAACCTGTTTATCTTAGAAAGCTCCTCTTGAGTAAAGCTTAAATGTTTTCCTTGCTGTTGTTCTTATATTTAGAAAGAGAACAGTATGTAGGTATAAATGAATACTTGTTGGTTAGATGAAATAGGTCCTATTTAGGGTGGCATGACCGTAGACGTGTGTGTGTATGTCTGTATGCACATATACACATACATGTATAAATTCACAAACACACATTTGATTAAGTTAATGAATTAGACAAGTTGAGGCAGTTAGTCTCAGAGTGTGCAAGAGTCATTGTCTGATTCTCAGAATGGAAGCCTGGAACGTCCTGATTCTTATCCATTGCTCCTTATACTGCACTCTGACCACTGAAAGCACTCACTGTGGGCTTAATTCAGCATCCAGAGTCCACGTAAAGAAGCCTAGTGTGGTGATGCATGCACTCGGCTAGGAAGGCTTGCTCTGTGAGTCAGGACCCGAGAGAGCTTGTCTCAAGACAACAGGATGTATGGAGCCCAAGGAATGGCACTGAGGGATGATCTCTGGCCTCTGTGAACACTTGGACACGCAAACACATACACTTCAAAGAAATGAAAAGAAACTTTGTTATTGAGTGGTACTTTGTTTATAATTTGATTTGGCTTACTTGTGTATTGTGAAATGTTGAACTGTGTTACTATTTTTTCTTCTTAAAATAGATGCCAGAAGAAGAAGCTTTTTGTGTGTTTGTTAAATTAATGCAAGACTACAGACTTCGTGAACTCTTTAAACCAAGCATGGCAGAATTGGGCCTTTGTATGTACCAGTTTGAATGCATGATACAGGTAAACGTTCGCTTTACCTTTTTACCCCTTTCTCAATGTGATCTTAGCAAATTCTGCGTCAGAATCATAGAAACAAGTGCTGGAGAGAGAGATGGGTCAGTGGTTAAAAGCACCTTTGCTGCTCTTGCAGAGAACCTGGGTCGATGCTAGCACCCACGTGGTGGCTTCCAACTGTTTGTAATTCCTGTTCTAGGGGTTCTGGTGCCGCCTTCTGATCTGTGTGGGCACTAGGTACACACCGTGCACATAGGTAAATGCAAGCAAAATTCTTAAACACATTTAAAAAAGCATAGCATCAGTTGAGAACGCAGTCAGTGATCTCATCCCATGGTGACAGTTGGTCATGCTCGGGGCTCTTAGAAACGTTCAGCA
>NC_022027.1:57154108-57159691 GCF_000317375.1 Microtus ochrogaster | reverse complement strand
TGCTCCTGCTCCTGCTGTGTGCTGTTCTGCGTGCTTGTCTGGGAAGCCAGCTCACTCACTGTCATGTTCCTTCCCTCCGTTCTCTTTGCATCTTGGCCCCCAATCTAATGATTTTTTTTGCATGTTTCCATAATTTGATGTGACCAGCCTCAGATTGAGATTGTCTAGAAGCCAACACGTCAAGGTGAAGAGAAAGGAAGACTGGGGTCAGTCAAGTGCAAACTGATTAGTGTTTTTAAAGACAGGGCCTCACTGTGTAGCCTTGGCTGGCCTAGAACTTGCTATGTAGCCCACACTGGCCATAAACTCACAGAGATCTGCCTGCTTTTACCTCCTGAGTGTTGGGATTAAAGGTGTATGCCTCCATACCCGGTGAAAACATCTTTGGAAATTTTTACTTTTCTGGATTTAATTTTTATTTCTTCAATTTTAAATTTCATTTAAAATAAATAACCTTACTTTGCTATCCTGTAGTAGAAAGGTAGGAGTGGTCTCCTTTGTTTGCGTTCCAGTTGGATGCAAAGAGTTTTAGGGTGTGGGCCATCGTTTTGGCACAAGAAGCAGTTTTCAACCACCTTCCTCTGGAATCACGAAATCCTGTGTTGTATGAAGAATGGGATATGAAATTGTTTTTACATTTTAAGAAAACCAGAATACATCATGTGATAACTGTTTTTCTGAAATAGTAATTTTGTTTGTTGGTACAAACCTCACACTCTTGGTGAGCTAGGAGTTAAGACATTGTTGAAGATCTCGTATTTTTCCTACTCTGTAGGAGGCAAAGACGGATGGCTGATGGTATATGGTACTTAAAAGTTTCAGCATGGGACTGGAGAGATGGCTCAGAGGTTAAGAGCATTGCCTGCTCTTCCAAAGGTCCTGAGTTCAATTCCCGGCAACCACATGGTGGCTCACAACCACCTGTAATGAGGTCTGGTGCCCTCTTTTGGGCTGCAGACATACACACAGACAGAATATTGTATACATAATAAATAAATAAATATTTAAAAAAAAGTTTCAGCATGGCATTTACTTAGAAATTTCTAAGAAATATTATAGCAAAAATATAGAAGATATTGGACAGCTGTACTCACCAACAAGATGAAAAGAAATAAACATTTTATTACTTTGCTGCTCAATGAGTGGTTGGATGGATGATACTTGGTTTAAGTTTAACTTGGCTATGATGTAGTTTTTCTTATTAGTGAATCAAATGTTAAGATGTACCTGATGTTCCAGCTGTAGGTCACTGCTTTGTCCTTTGCTGTTACGACAAAGTTTCATTTCTGTATTTGCATTTTTCTGTTATTCTTGCTCTTCTTTCTGTTTGCTGTAGGCTTACCTACAGATAATCTGGCTTGAAATCCTCAGTTTATTTTATTGTAACTAATTCTTCTCTCTGCCAGGAGCATCTTCCAGAGCTCTCCGTACATTTCCAGTCTCAGAGTTTCCACACGTCAATGTACGCGTCCTCCTGGTTTCTGACCATCTTTCTGACAACATTCCCATTGCCAGTTGCAACGAGGATATTCGATATCTTTATGTCCGAGGTAAGCCAATGAGCAGATTAGGAATAAAGACAGAATAAAGGAGTCATTGGGTTAATTAGAGCAGGGCGGTACAAGGAAGAACGAGAGAGCTGCCCTTGTGTTTCCACGGCAATGCTTCCATGAGTTAATCTCGTTCAGCCCTCATAACAACCTTCCTGGTTAGGTTGTGGCCACGCCCATTTGTTAGGAGATAGATGGGAGCTGAGGCTTACAGGGATGTTACGTGACTTGGGACTGTGTCCAGGATTCAGATATATGCAGTTAGGTTTTGGATCTTCTCTCCAAATTCATCCTCTTCATCACCTTAAAGATACAGGGAGAGTAAATGAGGAGTGGATTCCCCCACACGGTCGATGCTGTCACAGTGAGACAGGATTCCTGTAGTTCAACTGCTCTCTGCCGTGAAGGCTTTCCCGCGGCACTATAGGATTCCAGGGGTTAAACTGCGTCTAACTTTAGTTTAGTGAAGGCTTTCCCGCGGCACTATAGGATTCCAGGGGTTAAACTGCGTCTAACTTTAGTTTAGTGAAGGCTTTCCCGCGGCACTTGGGTTGTCAGTTTATGTGACTTATCTAATTTAGTTAGGACTGAAGTTGGCAATCAACAGTTCATTACTTACTCAGCTCTGGTTTCCATATCAAAGCTGTCCTCCGTTTGTTTTCTTAGAGCACGGCCCTGCCTGTTTGTGCGTGTGTCTGGTGTGGGCTGCACGGGAGGAAGAGCAGCTGTGAAGCCCAAGTGGACCATAATTGTTCTCGGGCCCTTGGCAGAGTGTTTGCCAGTTCTTAGTTTAGATCTTTAAATGCTTACCTTGGTATTATTTTGAATGATTAGTTTTTGTCGATGGAAGCATAAACAAATTTGGCTTTATTTTATTTGTGTCATCAGGGTTTAGAAATAGTGTTTCGAGTCGGAGTAGCACTTCTTCAAATGAATCAGACAGAATTAATGCAACTTGACATGGAAGGGATGTTGCAGGTAAGTTCATGATTTCTTGTATGTTTCCAGATTTGCCATTAATAAATCATTTATAGTAATAATTCTGCTTTCATTTGTTATTGCTTAGCATTTTCAGAAGGTCGTTCCACATCAGTTTGATGGTGGCCCAGACAAATTGATCCAGTCAGCTTACCAAGTCAAATACAACTCAAAAAAAATGAAAAAGTAAGTATTTTGTGTGATCTCGTAGTTATGGAGCTTAGTGAGGCGTTTGGCAGGTCAGTGGACGTGGGGTGTCCCTGTGAAAAGCCCCACATTTTCCCTCCATAGGCTGTAAAATTTTCACCGTATTTGGTAGTATTGGCTTTAGTACAGCAAGGGTGACGTTAGACTATCATCCTTCTTTCAGTAGTGACACACAGGACCACTGCATGCTGCTTTTAAACCCCTTCCTTTCTTCCTGATGGTAGCTAGACGTGTGTAAGTGTGCTGCTATCTCTCATATTTACGATTATCACTCTTGGCTCTAGGCATTGTACATGCTAAGTACACACTCTACCACCAGGTTGTACACCAAGCCTTCTTTCTTAAAAACAAAGTTAGTCGTTCCCCTGACATAGGTTTCCTCTCAGCCCTGTCCCAGGGCTGCTTGAGTGCAGCCCTGAGAGAGGTTGAGATTTTTATCTTTTTATTCTTATTTCCTGGAGGAGCTTTGTGTGGCACAGGTTTCAGTAAACAAACAAGTTCAAGATCAGTTGCAGTTCCTGGCTTAATTTTTTTTTTTCTCTTAAAAATGTTAGTGTATTAAGAATTACAGCTATTAGAACTCTTTTCTAGCTTCCAGTACTTAAATGGTCCTTAGCCTAAGGTGATAGTTAAAATTCACATCAATGAGGCTTCTTCTATATAACATGTTTCTAAACTGCGGGGCTTATAATAGGACGCTTGTTGTTCTTTTGAGACAGTATCTTACTTTGTAGCTCAGGCTGGCCTTGAACTCTGACAGTCCTATTTAACCTCCCACATAATAGGATTAAAGATATGGCCACCTTGTCTGGTCTCCTCCCTTTTTCAAAATAAAATATTTTATTTCCTTATATTACTTAATATAGTTAATTAAACCAATTAATTTAATATTCCGACTACAAGATATTTCGGTCTCCTCCAGGTCCTCAGTCTATAAATTATTCCTTCTGTATTTTATCTTTAGGCTCTATTTGTTTGTTTTTTTAAATTACATTTATGTGTTCTGTATGTCTGCACTCACAGACAGGTCATCTGACTTGGTAGTGCCTCTGCCTGCAAATCCATCTCCCCAGCCCTTTCTGTGTTATTTGTGACGTGGTCTTACTGTGTAGCCCAGACCAATCTCCAGGCCAAGGCCTCATTTGTCCCTCTTGGTGCTGGGGTCACAGGTGTGCCTCCGTGCCTGGCCTTTTAAATATGTTTTATTCGCTTTGCTCTAAGGTCAATTTCACCGAGTTTTGACTTAAAATTACCAAAGCAAAACCAATAGAGTTTTTATGAAGTTTAATTCTAAAGGAATGAATAGTTTTTAGTCATTAGCTTAGCTTCACACCATATTTTAACTTTATTTTTCAACCAGGAAAATACTCAAATATACCGAAAAATAGATTATTATGATAAATATTCATATTTCCTATCTAACTTTAGCAATTGTTAATACTTTGCCATATTTATTTTCCTTCTTAGAAATTATAAAATAAAGTACAGAAACCGTGATGCCATATTCCCTGATATCTCATGCCCATTGGTATAAAATAAAGTCGTCTGCTTCCCTTGCTGAATGACTTCCACAGCTTATCAGTGATGTCGTGTGTGCAGGGTGTGCTGGAGTGTTTTCTCCACGGGTCGGGTCACCTACAGTGGTTCTGACCTTTCCTTCTCTGCCCATTTGACTACTGTGCTACTTTTTCTCATATAAATTATTTCAAATTATACCTCGAGGAAAAGTAAAGAAATATATTTTATGTTAATATGTCCTTTTAAATTAAATAATTTAATTGCTTTTGAATGAAAGCATACCTTTAACTTTCTCTTTTCTTTCTAGACTTGAAAAAGAATACGCTACGATAAAAACGAAAGAGATGGAAGAGCAAGTTGAAATTAAAGTAAGCATTCCAGGGTTAAGATCGCTGCAGATGCATGCCTTTAAGTCAGGGATTTGATAGTAGATGTTAGAGTGAAATTTGTATTTACTGGCATCCTCCTGTAGTTCAGAGTAGGATGACGAGAGAAGAAACAGATCTTTCTTTTCTTGTTCCTCTTGAAGAGAAAACAGACCCTGGAAATTGCATTCTGCTTAAACATAATTGTGAAACTTGCAGAGAAGCTGGCTGTGTGCTGGAGTCTAGAGCTGTGTGCTGGAGTCAGAGTGGAGTGAGTGATCTGAGGCTGACTGTGTAGGAGGCAGCATTGGTGAACTAATTTGTCTGTTGTGCTATGGCAGGATCCCTTAGCCATGCAGAATTTTCCTTAAGCAAATATTGTGCTTTGAATTACTGTCAGGAAGCAGGTAGATTTTCAATTTGAAGGACGAATAAATATATTTTATGTAGTCTGATATTTTTATTTGTACCTCCTGTAAGCCAAAAACATCCTTTTTAATTTAGAAAATACTAGTTTCTGTAATAATGTAGATAAGATCATACATATTTAGTATAATGGGTTAACCTGTATCAGTAGAAAAACTAAGTAAACTCAGACATGTGTCCCAAAATTTCAAAAAAGCCTAAGACTTGTGGCCTTGACTGCCTCAGACCCTAGTGCCTCCACCTCCCAAGTGTTGAAGCTGTAGGCGTCTGCCATGTGGCCCGGGAAAGACGGACAGTCTTCCTGCTGTCAGCTCATGTGTGTTATTTATTTGTGTATGACTGTGTGTGTGCGTGGGCATGTGTCACACGTCATGGTGCACTAGGAGGCGACTTGCAGTTGGTAGTTGTCTTTCTACCATGCCTGCCCTAGGGATTAAACTCAGGCCATCAGGCATGCTGGCAAGTGCCTTACTGCAGAGCCCATCCCTCTGGGTCAAGCTAAAGAGTTCTTTTTTTGGGCTGGGGATGGTTTCTCTCTC